>NC_038256.2:37818916-38125232 GCF_000004515.6 Glycine max | reverse complement strand
CAAAATTCAGCCCCTCGTTCCCAAATATTTTCTTTTCAATCATCTGCTTCCCTTGTTTTGGGGGGGGGTCCTGCTGAAAACTTTGATCAAAACAGTGTAATTGAAAAATATCAAGGAAAAAGTGCATCTTTTGCTATTTTTTTTACCTCCACGACCAATGTGAAACGGGATTTATAGATCCCAAAAGATCCCCACCATAATTTCACGGGAACAAAAAGAACTTATTGTGATTTTTTTCCATGGAAAATGAATGCAAGCAGGGTCCAATAACATAAACTGTGCTTAATTTGGGAGGCACATAGACAAATCAAAGGATAAGCCGCAAGTAGTAACATGGCAATTCAAAAGTCAAGCAGCCCCTAGCTCCTTCGTTACCCACAAAAATAATTTCCTTGTAAATAAAAGTCTCTTCTAAGTCAAAGACGTGTGTAGCACATTCTCACGTTTTTTTGCCTCACAATAAATGGAAATAACTATGGTGTCGGGAAGTAATTTTTCTCTGTTTCCATGTGATTTTTAACCTTCATTCAATTGAAACCAAAAGTCCAAATTTGATTTTCAATTAAATGACATTCCTTTGTTTTTTACACGTGAACTAAAGGCACATATCTACATTCAACTCCCCCTTTCCCTGCTTAACGACTAGCAGGAGTCAAGGAATTTTTTCCTCTGATTTTTGTCTGTTGACAGTGGTTTCCATATGATTCACAGGGATATGGCTTTTGGCCATTCAAATGTGCATCATAGATGCACATGCACTAATAGGGACTTGAATCAATTGCATTCAAAGTCCTGAGTTGAATTTAAACGTGGTGACATCCCTATCTCTTCGTGTTTTAAGGGTTTCGATCCCACCTCACACTATCACTCTATCAAGCATTATTATAAGGCGAAAAGGGTTTGGTTATGACAAAGACCTAAAGAATGCATCTTATAATAATTTATTAAAACACAGGATAGAGTGGTAGTCTTGTTTTTGTTTTACAGGGGAAGAAAAAGAATACCCACAGCTTCTGTTATTTTGCAAGTCAAAACACCTGTTAAATAGTAATTACTAATATACTAACCTTTATAATCACGATCCTCAAAAGTGTTTATCCAGCCAAAATAAATTAAATAATGGCAAGCACACAAACATTATTTTATACTCAAATTTGTACTCGGTTAAATTTTCTTTGCTTCTTTCCATTAAGAGAATATTTTTTATACATAATACACAACTCAGTACACTATATGCATATCCCCCGCTATATTACATTGAATTGACAAAACATTCAAAGAGAAGGAAATCAATATACTGCTAATTTTTCATTTTTCTGCTGAACCAATATTTCCTACTCTTTGTTGCAACATCTAATTTGATGACATTGCAAGATTACATGACTTCTCCCAAGGAAAAACACTTTCTTCTCCCTGCAGGACAATGCCAAGATGAATAAATCAGTAGCCTGGAAAAGCAAAGGGTGGATCCATCAGTCTCCATAAAATTTACGATCCTTTGGAGATGTTATCTTCCCTCCAATTCCGGCCTGACGCATCATCTCTGAAACATACTTTACTACTGTCATGTTTCTAAAAAATATTCATATTTTAAAATTCATATAACTAACAAAAATATATAGGGGCATATCTAGACCAAAACAAAAGCAATAAAGGGAATAAATTAAGAAAAGATTTAAATTCAGAAATAGTTTAAAATTAATTTTACCCAGCATAAAATTCAAGGTAAAACGTCATGTCATCAAACTTTAATGTACAAACATTTTCCTTGCATGTTGCGTTTCAAATAGAATATCTGGATTTGATTTTCTAGCAAATCTAAGGAAAGAAAATCAGCCCAGACGATTCTTTTCTAGCAATAAATAAGGTACCTACTTTAACCTTTAGACTTTTGGCAAATTACCTGCTAAAGTTTTAATTTTGGCAATTTACTTGCGTCAACTTTTATCATTTATTCATCGAAACTCTTTCCCAACTTTTGGCAAATTACCAAGACTCATACAAGGGAAGCATTTTTTTAGAAGAAAAACTAAAGATAATGACATGTTTTGCTAAGATTGATGAAAATAGTATACAGCTAAAGTGCTTAAAGTTCAGATGGGTAATTTACAAAAGTAAAACTTTATGAGTAATTTGCTAAAAGAGTAAAATTGAAGTGAATAATTTGTAACATGACATAAAAAGGATAAATGCTGAAAAACTGCTGTATTAGCAATTAGAGATCCATTCATGATGATAATAGTTACAGCTAAATGCTTAAGGTTCAGATGGGTAATTTAAAAACGTAAAACTTTAGGAGTAATTGCTAAAAGTGTAAAATTGAAGTGAATAATAGCTAGTAACTAGGCAAAAAAAGATAAATGCTGAACAAATGTTGTATTAATAATTAGAGATCCATTTAAGACCTATTTGAGTAAGTTAATCCATAAACACTTTTAGTAAAAGAAAATAAGAAGAAAAAAATGAAATGAACTTCTCCATAAACTCAAATTAGTTTATGCATAAGTTAATTTGTAAAAACTCTCTCATAACAAGTTGGAAGGCTCGGGCAAGTGACCACCTCCAATTGGTGTTATGCACATCTAGGAGAACTATATACCTAAAATGTAATCAGTTCCAAACTGCAACCTGCACTCCTGCAGATGGGTTGGTTACTAAGGAACATGAATATTTCTATTTATGTCCTCTAATATTTTCCATCAAGTTTAATTGTACAAAATTTTCTAAACTTTGTACTCTAGGCGTCTCTTGCTAATTTAAACTGAAACTGTGTTTGGACCAACCTTTAGGCTAGAAGATAAAGGTCCTTAAACTCTCAATGAGAGATCTATGGGGCCAAGTCCAAGTCCATCTTGTTATGGACGTTTCCAAGTTCTGTGGCAATGTCTGCCCGTTCTCTTTGCTAAGAGATAGAGTGCAGGGTTTACTAGCTCATCTTGCAGCTGACCAAATAGCAGGAAAGGAATCTATACTCTTTCAAAATGACTTTAGTATATCCATACCATAAACATTTTATAATCATGGGGACCTGGTATCTGTTAACCCCTAAGACTATATTCTAAAATGGAAAAATACACCAGTTCTCATCCTTCAAAAGAGAGAGAAAAAAAAAAGTAAACTGCATTTTATAATTGCCAGAGAAAAGAGAAAACTTGCCTCGCTTCCATTCAAGCTCTTCAACCAATTCTTCCTTCCATTTCCTTTGCCTCTCAGAGAAGCTTGAGCTGCAAATGAAAATATTTTTAGTCTTCAATTTCTGTACACCGGTAGAATAAATAAAATTGCAGCCATTATCAAGCACCAGATACATACCTTACACTAGATGATTCCAGCTCAGCATTATGAAGAGTCTCCTTTGATTGATTAAGATCAGATGGTTGAATTTCCTGCAAAGGTCGACAGTGAGCACCACTAAGCTTTGATCGGTATTTGGTATGACTCCCACCAGGGCTTGCAACATTAGCACTGCCAACCATTGAGAATCGTCTCCAAGCCTGACTAGCTGACCTGCCTATTGATGATGTTACATTTGAGACATCTGACATAACTTTACTCTTGGCAACTTTGATGGGAGCTGGAGCAATGGCTGCATTTGATATGCTACGGAATTCTTCATAAAGAGGTGTTTGGAGCTTCTTCAGTTCAAGGGCCTAACGTAATTCATTAAAAAAATGTTTCTAATTTTAACGGTGCTAGATTTAAACAAAAAGGTAAACAAAAATAAAAAGGTAACAGCCATTGAATAATGCTATATTGAAAGTCAACAGACATATGGTCTCATATTAAAATATAACCTTAGCATCCAGGAAGTCTCTAATTTTAGACTCAGTAACTTCATCATCATCTTCAGTTCCTAGAGCCTCACTTGAAAATGGCAAGTTTGGTCTGTTTTTCTCCAAATATTGGGTTTCATCAAAATTGCAAGGCCGGTCATCCAAAGGTTTGCACATAGGATTGAAACTCTATTCCAGCAAATATATCAGCTCAGTGTTAAAAAATTACTAATCATGAAATGAAACATCGGAAACAGTGGACAAACAGAAAACAAACTTGGCACCTTCATATCATCAGAAGCCAATAGAGATTTCGATTTTACTGATGAATCAATGAAAAAGTCATCTTCATCCATCTCACACATGTCATCATCATTGTTGCTTGCTCTCTGGTAGGAATCTGCTTTATGATACACAGTTGAGAATTGTATGCTATCTATCTGACAAACATCCTTTAAGCCCGTGCAAGTTGATCCCTGGACAGAATCCAAGCTGCACAACCAATATGGTATTCCTAGTTGATGCTCCATACCCATGAGAAGTTTCACAAACAACAGAAGATATACTTACAAGTTTCTAGAGTTCATTCCATATGTTGCCATCTTATTGCAAGAGTCCTGACTTAGGAAAAATAAATAGTTCATAAAAAGCAAGAGAAGTTATGCTTGCATCATATATACTCGCAATGTGGATACTAACCCTGATTGAACTGCGTAATATTGAATAAGATCCATGATAGTTGCAGGTGATGAATGGATGCTGCAGATAATAAATAAGGCAGAATCACTACAAAGGAAAAACTAAGTCAAACAAATTCAAATGTATGTTTCACAGTTAGTTGTTAGCTTAGTTGTAATTTATAACTGTTCTACCTTTCTGTTAACTTCAGTTGTTGGTGGTTTGATGTATATTTAAATCAAAACCAGTTCATTTTTACTGAAGTCTATTAACAAGAGCTTCACTTTCTCTCTAAGTTCATGAGTTTTCTCTTGATTGCAAACCTTGATATGGTATTTAGAGCATATGAAGGAGAAAATAGGTTATCGATGAATACTCAACACTAAGTTTAAGGCAGATGGAAGTATTGATAGGCATAAGGCCCATTTAGTAGCTAAAGGCTACACACAGCAAGCAGGTATTGGACTTTTTGGAAATCTTCTCACCAGTGAGTTAACCACTGCTAGAATTTCACTCTCCATTGCAGCTCAGAAAAATTGGTCCAAGTTGCAACTTGACATCATCAATGGGTTTCTAAATGGTGTTCTCTTTGAAGAGGTGCATATGGAACTCCCTCTTGGGTAGCATACTAAGGGGGAGAACCTAGCTTGCAAGCTCAACAAATTTGTTTATGGTCTCCAACAAGCATCAAAACAATGGTTCCAAAAGTTCTCCCATGCCATCGCCAGCTCAGGTTTCATTCAATCTAGTGCAGATCACTCATTCACTACAAGATCAAGTTAGAACATAGTAATTCTACTATATGTAGATGGAATCATCATTGCCAACCCCAATGCTTTACTAATCTCCCAAACCACCACCATGCTCCAAAACACTTTTAAGTGGAAGATGTTGGGTGATCTCAAATTCTTCCATGGTTTAGAAATTGCCAACAAAAATGCACCATTCAGCTACTAGAAGAAACTGATTTTACATCTGCTAGCCTGCAAGCCTACCCATGGATCCCAACCTTAAACTCAAGGGGGTGCACAGGTAGGCTACTTAATCAACTATTGTATCTCACAGTTGACAGTCCTAACGCCAGATATCATCTTTTTGCTGTGAACAAACTTAGCCAATTTATGTCAGCACCTCAAACACCACATTTGCAAGCACTGCTTCATATTTCACAGTATCTTACAGCCTCTCCTGGTCAATGCATTCTATTTCCTTCTCAGTCCGCCACCAAGCTCACTGCTTATGTACATGCTGATTGGGGTAGCTTCCAAGTGACAAGGAAGTTGACCACATGGTTCTGTGTGTCCCTGAGAGGTCCTTTTATTTCTTGGAAATCAAAGAAGCAGGCCACAGTAGCCAAATCTTCTGCAGTGGCTGAGTACAGGTCTCTTGCATGCTTACCAGTGAGCTACTTTGGATTAACAACCACCGTTCATTTGAGATTTCCATACCATCCATTATGGTGTTATGAGAGAATAAATCTGCAATACAGCTTGCCACTAATCCCACTGCCAACAAAAGAACCAAACATGTAGACATTGATTGTCATTTTATCAAGCACCATATCATTTCTGGATTTCTGAATCTTGTATACTTACCTTCTCAACAACAGCTAGCAGATGTCCTCACAAAAGCCCTCCCTAGTGCCTGATTTCATGAACTCATATCCAAGTTGGGTATTCTGAACCTTTACCTTCCAACTTGAGGGGGAGTTTCACAGTTAGTTAGTTGTTAGCTTAACTATTAGTTATAATTGTTCTTCCTTTCAGTTAACTTCAGTTATTGATGGCTTGATAGATATTTGAACTAAAACTATATGTAATCACTCATTCAGTTCAATTGTTACCGAAATCAGGAGAGCTTTACTTTCTCTCTGAGTTCACAAGTTCTCTCTCAGTTACAAATCTTGTTAGTATGGGATCATAATTGACTATCGTATAAGTTGGGAAAAGAGGGGGGGAATTTGCAAAATACCTGTAACAATTCTGATGCAGAAGGCCTTAAATTTGGTTCCCTGTCACCATAAATTGATGCATAGTGATTAAAACTCAAATTATCTCATTCATTAACACTCTCAAGTCTCAACCTAAAAGTACTGTACACTGGCCTTTTCAAAAACAAATGTAGTCAGAAATCAGAATAAAATAGTCATTGTAAAGAAATGATAAAAGCATTGTATGTATTTACTTGTGGAAGCATTTCAGCAAAAAGTCCTTTGCCTCAGCAGACAGATGTTCAGGTATGGGTGGATGAGATTTAGTTGTCCCGATATAGAAAAGAGCTGAAACCTAAGAAAAAGAGAAGTTTAAGTGAAACTGAAAACATGCCAAAGAACCAATTACATGATCATGCGCTCACACACACAGATATCAACTGATGAAAATCAACGGTAAAATTAGATTACTATGTTAGGTGAGGCTTTCATGTACCTCCTGGGGATACTGTTGACTCCATGGAGGCTTTCCTGTGGCCATCTCTATCACAGTGCATGCAACACTCCATATATCAGTGGAGCTAAAAAATCACGAGTTAGATTCTGTCCCAAGAATGGCTTATATCTCTAATCAAATCTAATGACTGAAATGAAGAAAATAGGCTCATGCTAAAGTTTATGACAAATCATCAAACATTATTCCCTTTGTTTCTTAGTTCAGATTTTTCCATAATTTAAACAAGCTTAATGAAACTCACATAATTTAAACAAGCTTAAATAGGCATACAAGTTGAATCTTATCTGTTTACCAGGTTTTCACTGGACCTTTTGAATGCCTTGGCAATGGCTGAAATTTACATGCTTCTTAAAGAAAGAAAGACATAATTGACTCTCTTAATTTAAAACTCCAATGATTTTTTCTCTCAAATTCATTTCCAACAAAATGAAAAAAAAAAAAAAACCCCTTCAAAACAATACTTCATGAGTCAAACAATTTAAAAAAACTCAAACCATTACATATAGAAGCTTAATCCAGAATGCAGATCCTTAAATAGGTTATGTGGTGATTAGGGGAGGGTAGTGGAGTCGGATGTTCGTAGTGAAGAGTGAATGGAACATTAAGAAGCAAGTTAAGGCCTGTATGGCTGTATCTACCTTCTGGAACAGGAAATATTCCATTGGACATCAGAGTATAGCAAATCTCAAAGGAAGAAGTAATGTGAAATATCAGTTAAGATAATTAGAAATTAATAAATGAATGTCTTATTAATATGAAAACAAAGATAGGTGTAACAATATGGCTACTTAATATAGTACACATCAAAGTTCTCAAAACATGCCTTCGTTGTTCATCCTAAGTTATGTTATTCTATTAATTTTAATATGTAAATAAAGGTCACTTAAATATCACTACTATATCTTTTATTTTATTGTTCAATTATTATGTATGATCTGTAAATTATTTTGATGTTTCTGGTAGGCCTATAAATGAAAATCTTTCATGTGTTATGTTAATAAGAAAAAGGAAGCCAGATGTGGTCCACACATTATTGATTGTACCAAACCAGGAAAATAAATCCATAATAGACTAACTTTTGAAAATATATTTGTGGCTTTACAAGGAGGACTATACAGGTTTCAGCAAATAATTCAATGAAGTAAAAAATGACAAGCTTATCTCTTAAAAAATGATAACCTTTCTAGTTTCCTGATAACTGAATTAAAGTTTGTAATTCCTGTGACAAAACAGTGCACCTCAATATGAATTGTACAATATGAGAATTTCCCTATAACTCCATGTCACAACAGATAAATCTTTCCTTTCTCTCCATATCATACAAAAATATTTTTATAGAAACATTTATTATGACAAATAAACCTTCAAAAATACTTGATTGTGCCATTATGATCAATTTTTATTACTGTTAGTCACATACTTACATTGTATGTCCTGTCTGTAAAATAACTTCAGGAGACATCCAATGTGGTGTGCCCTTCATTGACTTTGCACCGTTGATGGTAGCCTATATAAATCCATGGCCCAAAACAAGTTACACAAAAAGCTTGTAAGATCATAATGAACTAATAACATCAATCATACCAGTTCAACAACTTTCTTGGATGCCCCAAAGTCTGTGAGTTTAATGCACCCTTTGTTATCAACTAGAATGTTGGCACCCTATATCCAGCAAAGCATTGATCAACATGATATAGAGACGAACACCAAGGCAGAAAATCTTATAAAAGTAAATGCACAATACCTTTATATCCCTGTGAATAATCCCGTTATCGTGAAGATATTCAAGGCCCAGTAAAAGCTGTTTTGTATACATTTTTATAACCTGATAAAGAAAATGAACATTGAGCAACAAAAGAATCAGAACGTGTTAAAGTTTCTATGTGCTTCATAAAGAAATAAACGAAACAACCACTTACGGATTCAGGGAAGGATCCAAATTTCCCCAAGAGCGATGAGATAGATCCACCAGGTACAAATTCCAGCAGAATATTTAAGGAGTCCTCCTCTCTAGCGGTTCCCAAGTATCTCTATGAAAAATAAATAACAAAGCAAACATGGGGAAAATGACTTACTATATCATTAAACACCAAACAATTAAAATACTCTGACTCTCATACTCACAACAATATTTGGATGCTTAAGATTCTTGAGAAGCTTGATTTCTTCTTCGAGCTCCCGAATATTAGCCTAACTCAACGAGGCAGAAAGAGATTTTTTCCACATCGTCAATCATCACGTTGAAGTACATCAACCAGCTTACACAAAACAAGAGTAATATTGTTTTACACATAACACATAGGATGGAAAGTGATACACAAATAGCATTATCACTTACTCCACACAATGAACTGGACTCTAATATCACTTCCACGAAGCTAAACTATGCAAAGCTATAGCACAATAATAGTACTAAAATTAATCACGTAGAAGCGAAACCACGTTTTTACCTGTGTATTCTCCTTGAATACGCTACCAGGTGCAATTAAAACCTAACAGAAAGCAAGAAATCAAACAATTATAATGCAATCGAAGAGAATTAAAGGGATGAAATGGAAATAGAAATAGAAATGGACCTGTTTGATGGCAATAAGCTCCCCGGAGTCGAGGTTCATTCCCATGTAGACGTGACCGAAGCCGCCGGAACCGATCAACTCGCCCTTGCGCCACCGTATCGGAGGAGGAGGTTCGAGGGCGATTCGCGATTTGCGAATGGCGGAGCCGAGCTTGTTGGCGATTCCGGCAAAAGGTGAATCGTCACCGCCGGGGCGGAAAACCAAGGAGCGGCGAAGGGAGCCCAAAAAGTCTTGCATGATTGTGGTTAGGGTTTGGTGAGGAGGATGTTGTTAGTGTGTGTGGAATGCAGAATTTGAAGGAAGGAGATGATGAGTTTTTCAAATGATGTTCGCTCGCTGGACACTGTATCCCTAACGGTTATCTTCTTTTGACTTTTGTTTTGAATGGCCACATCACATAAAATAAATGATTTGTCCGTAATTTCAATGCTTTTTAGTGTAAAGTTTCATTTTATTTTATTTTAAGATAAATAGTTATTTTTATATTTGGACATACATCTAATTTATTGATAAATTAGTTTTAAAAGATTAAAATTTAAAATTTAATTTTTAAAAGTATAAAAAATATCAATCGTTAACTTTATTTTCGTTTGTTATCATTAATAAAATATCTTACGTGACACATAAAAACGTATTTTTTGTCACAAAATTGAGTGTCAACATGGTTATGATAAAAAAATTGAATAAAATGTCATTAAGTTATTAAAAAAAATTGAATAAAATGTCATTAAGTTATTATTATTGGACCTAAATGTAAGTAATTTTTTGTTGGATGAAAATGTAAATAATTTTTGAGGAAAATGTTAGTAATTTTTTTTTAATCAAAATGTCAGTACGTTGTCAGTAAGTTATCATTATTGGACCAAAATGTCAATAATTTTCATTGTATCAAAATGTCGATAATTTTATATTGAGTATAAATGTCAAAAAAATTTTGTTATATCTAAATATGAGTATGTTTTTATTGTACTAATTTGTTAGGTCCCAAATTCCATTTCATTTAAGAATAAAATATAATTTTAGAGTAAATTTTTGCTCTTTTTTTATTGTTATAACCACAACATTACAATAATCACTTAAATAATATTTTGGCAAACATAATTTAAAACAAACATAATAATAATAATCATAATATTAATTAGCATCCATCATTTTTCTATCACAATAGAAATTATTCAAAATAAATATTGTAACAATATATCAATCATTGTAATTTTATCCAAATTATAATAATTAGTCACAATATACTATAAATAAACAAATATAGATTGTAACTAATTATTATAATTTAGATAAATTTGTAATGATTGATACACTGTCATCATGTTTATTTTGGTAAATTAGTAAAATATTTATTTTAGATAATTTCTACCGTGACAGATAAATTATAGTTGTTAATTAATATTATGGTTATTATTATGTTTATTTTAAATTATGTTTGTCAAAATATTTTTTTAAGTAATTATTGTAATGTTATGTTTGTTACGATAAAAAGGAAAAAATTTATTCTAAAATTATATTTTAGCCTTAAATGAAATGAAATTTGAGGTCTAATAAATTAGTTCAATATAAACATAATGATATTTAAGTTTAACAAAAAATTAATGACATTTTGATACAAGAAAAAATTATTGAAATTTTGGTCCAATAATGATAACTTACTGATATTTGGGTTTAATGGAAACGTACTAAGATTTTATATTTTGGTAAAAAGACAATTACTGTCATTTTCCTCTAAAAAATTTACTGACATTTTCGTCTAACAAAAAAATTACTAACATTTAGGTCCAACAATGGTAACTTAGTGACATAAAGTATAACCAGGTTGACAATCAATTTTGTGACAAATTCGTCTCTCTCTACTAGGGGTGGGAATAGGTCAGGCCAGTCTACAGGGGCCTACGACCTGACCTACATAAAGTATGGTCTGAACTAACCTATTTAATTAAAATGTTAGACTCAGACTTCTTTAAAAGTCTATTAAATTAAATAGACCAGGCTTAGACTTATTAAAAAGTCTTATAAGCCTGATAGGCTGGCCTATATATATATATATATATATATATATATATTATTTTTTGGATACAATTAATTTTTTTTTGAAACTATCAGACTTTGATTACACATTACTGTTCTATAACTTCTATTCCTATAATCAAGTAAAACTTTAATTACAATTTAGGTATGAGTCATGTGCCCCTTTATATTTCTCATTATTTGTATTGACTTTCCTATTACGTTCTTACTCCACAACAAAGGGATATTAAATATTTAAAGTGAAAAAGACTTTTAAAAAATCTATCACTAGACTTTTAAAAAGACCAGGTCAAGCCAAAATAAAAGCCTTTGATAGGCTATAGGCCAGGCTCAAGCCTAAAAAATCCATTGTATACTAGGCTCAGGTCTTTCAAAGCCTGGCCTATTCCCACCATACTCTCTACCATGCAGACTATTTTATTAATGATATGGACGAAAATTAACGGTTGGATAAATTTGTCGCACTTTTTACACTTTTAAAGACTAAATTTTGAATTTTAATCTTTCAGGGATGAGTTTGTTAACGAAAATGACTATTTACCATTTATTTTTTTGTTTAAAAGTATGGTAGTATTTTTTTTCTTCCTTAAGGTGACTTTTAGTCCATTATATTTCATAATTATTTCATTTTAATACATTAAATTTTAAAAATTTTATTATAATCTTTTATGTTTTTAAAATATATCATTTTTATCTTTTTTCAATTTTTCATAAAAGATATTAGTGTTTTATTAATTTTTAAATTTTAAAAAAGGACCAACATAATATATTTTTAAAACATAAAGAAACATAATGAAACTTTTAAAACTCTCGGGAGTGAAATTACATCAAAAATATAATAGATCAAACGTAACATTAAGTCTTTTAAAATAATTAAATTTACACAATAGCTACTAAAAATTGCTAATATCTTTTTTATTTTTAAAAAACTAAACAACTAAAAAAATAATCATCTCCTCCAACCTCAAGAAAGATAAAAAATGTAACATCATATAGATCGAACGACATCAACACATAATATTCTTGTAACCATAAAAAATTCTTATATTATTCATCGAAAAACCCATATCTTTCATACATATATGCTATTGGAAACATAAACATGAAAGATCCGAGGAGGAGCTGTCTTCAACAAAAGAACAAAAATTATACATTTCAAAAACAAAAAGGATCAAAATGAAACTTTTAAAACATAATATATCAAAGCGAAACAATTGAGAAATGTAACAGAGTAAAAGTAACATTAAATCATTTTGAAAGTTAAAATTTAACAAAACACTAACATTTTTAATGAAAAATTGAAAAAGGGACCAAAATGATATATTGTGAAAACATTTAAGGCTTTTCTTAGGGCAGTGTTACAATAGGATTAAATAGATAAATATAATATTTTATTTGTTAAAAAGTATGGTATCAAATAGATAAAAATAATATCTGTAACAAATAGTATAAATATAATTGTTTTACCTTGAATTAAGAAAAAAATGACATAACATAAAAAAGGGACAAGACAAAATATCAATTTGTTTACTTCGCAAATTATAGGACAAATTTTTTTATTCAAAATATAAAATAGTCAAGAAAAAACTATTTATTTTTATTTATCTTGTAATAATTAATATATTTTTTCTCTTTGTTACTTTTTTATCATTGTTATTATTATCATTATTACTATTGTCATTTTTATTATTAGTTTATTATTGTAATCGTCATCATGGTTTTTACTATTATATTTTTAATCTTTTAAATTTGGGTAATTATTTTTGTTAATCATTAAATTTTTAAAAAAGTTACTTTTAGATTTATTTTTGTTTAATGTGCTCATGGTTTCATAATTTGTAATAATTTTTAATCGTCAAATTGAGTATAGTATTAAAAATTGAAAAAAAAAACTAAATTTTTTAAAAATTGAAAATACTACATATATTATTTATTCAAGAGTAAAGTATTAAAAAATTGAAGAAAGCTAAAAAAATTAAATAAAATAAGATTATTTTAGTAATTATATGTACCGGATACGAGGACATGATTTTTTAGGTATATATCCCTACCGTCTCCATTTTCATTTTGAAAAGTCCGATATTACCCATGTTCTTAGTTGATTAAAGTAGGAATTACCCGTCAAAAGTCAAGAAGGGAACAAAGCCATGTCCACAAGTACAGGTTTGTTTTGTTATGTCTTGACACCGCTACCATTGTTATCACATAAACACACTAAACTAATTTTAAATTCATAGAAAACTTTTAAAATAAATTTATTTTGAAACTAAACTTTAGAAGATGAAGAAAATTAAAACTAATTTTTTTAACCAATTAAAACTAATTTTTAAAAACTAAAAAATTATTATATTTTGTGAAACTTTTGAAGACTACAACTATAAAAATACCCGCAAACACATCCTTAAAAAAATTCAAATATAATTATGCTCAAACTAAAATAATGTTGGTAGTTACGAAATTGATTTAATACACACAATGAAAACTATATTATACAAAAATTTCAGTTAGGAGATATTAAATGATCAAGTCATTCACGGTATAATGAAGAGAAATAGAGGGAGTAAGAAATTTGGTCAAAAGAGATGGAGTTCAGGTTACAATAAAAGATTTAGGATATTTTTATCTATATAAAATTTTCTTTGGTAATTGGACAAGTTTTTCTATAAAATTAGTAATATATAAATTAAAATCAATTTTTGGTTGTGTTAAATGAGAAAGTTTCTATAAATTAATTTTAACTTACTAGAAAAAAATATTTTTTGTCTTATTTTTTTCTCTTATAAATATTTATAGAGAAATTTATTAAAAAAATCATACACTTCAAGTTTTATAAAAAATATTTTATTTATTTTCTTCAAAATTTAGTTTTAAGTCATAAATAAATTAATTTTAATTTATTACAGAAAGTTATATCATTTTTAATAAATAAGTTAAATTGATTTTATCTAAATAAATATCATGAAATATCATGTAAAGTGGGCAAGAACCTATTTTTCTTTGATAGTGCCTATCCCTTTTCCTGATTAGCGGTACTCTATAAAGTGACAGAAGCAAAACAACGAGAAGTCCCCAAACGTTTCAATTCCCAAGTCAAGTTGAAGGTTGAAGAATTGAAGCTCAACATTAGCACTCAATTCAGCCCAATCGTTACCCAATTTCTGTCCTTTAACTTATACCCTTCCTTATTCAATCCATGGGTGTCTTGGAAGCTCATAAAGAGTAAAGATAACGGCTTTTGTTTTATTTATATCCTTCAAATCTCAATACCCTTTTGTCCAACAAGCCTAAAGTTTGTGTCTTGTCACTCTATTCACCTTCTGTTCGTTCGTTCGTTTGGAATTGCCGAGAAAAGAAGATGCAACTTGATCTGGAATCATTATCCGAAGCTACTTCTGGTGCCATTGGATCACTTGTTAGTACCACCGTCTTGTACCCGCTTGATACTTGCAAGACCAAATATCAAGCTGAAGTTCAAGCTCAGCATCAGCGCAAATACAAGTTCCATTCTTCACCCATTTTAACTTTTTAGGGTCCAACTTAATTATGTTATCATACATGTACTTGTTGTAGTTCATGGGTTGGGTTGTCATGTGCAAGTGATAATTATAGTAGCATGACTTGATATTTTTGTCCATTTTCCGTATAAGCTAGCTTGTTATTTATTATTGTCAGACAGTAAGTGACATTATTTAGAAGTGCATTTGTTATCCTGATCATAACCCAAAATTAAAGAAATTAGGTTTATGCGTGTGTTTGGTTTATAGAGCCCTTATATCTGGTAAAAATGAAGCCAACAAAGCTGGAAATTGGGTATGCCATGTAAAGTTGGTCATTTCTTCACTAAACTAGAAGATCTGGTTCAATAGTGAAAGCCAAATGATAATAATAACTTTCCAATTGCCAAAATTGCTAGTGTTTGTTTGCTTTTATCTTGCTGTTTTCTATCGTGGCAAGATAAACTAGAAAGTAGGAAGTTTATAGTGAGTTGTGCCTATTTGATTTTGCTGCTCTGTCTTGTGTAGGAGAATTTCTGATGTATTATGGGAAGCAATTTCTACTCGTCAGGTGCTTTCATTGTACCAAGGCCTTGGGACTAAAAACGTTCAGTCCTTCATTTCATCGTTCATTTATTTCTATGGATACAGCTACTTTAGGAAGATGTATTTGAAAAAAACAGGAAACAAGTCCATTGGAACAACAGCTAATTTGATTGTTGCCACTGCTGCTGGGGTCTGTACAATAGTAATAACACAGGCAAGCATAATTGTAATTGTGTGTTGGAGAAAAAATATTGTTAGTTAATTAGATGTGATGTGCTTTTCTTTAATATTCCAACTGATTGAGCTTTCTTAATTTAGCATAAAATTGAGTGTTTTTTTTTTTGCCATTCTGTGCACTTAACAAGGATAGCTAAGGTCAATATTTGGCATTTCTAGTATGTGATCAACAAAGAGTCTCCTAAGCTTAGCAGTTGCATTGGTTGTGATGGGGATTTGGGTTGGTTTCTTGGTTCATGTCGAAGCAAGAACCTTATCCATCGAAAAAATAATATGATAAACTAATACAGTGTGTTCTCTCAAGTAAATTGCTATGTAATAATAATTGCAAAAAAAACAAACTGATCCCTAATTAATTCAATGTACTGTCCAAACTCAACCTTTCCTTGTTGTTAGGCATGCAATCTTCAGTAATTTGTTCTTATTCTTGTACATTACAGCCCTTAGATACAGCATCCTCAAGGATGCAGACAAGTGAATTTGGAAAATCCAAGGGACTCTGGAAGACCCTTTCTGAGGGTACATGGAGTGAAGCATATGACGGACTTGGCATTTCCATTCTTTTAACAACAAATCCATCTATTCAGGTATCACTTTTAGAATATATTTATACAAATGAAACCTAGAGAGGAACTGTTTTTCCAGATTAAGTTTCAGTAGAAGATTACCAAACTCAGACAAGGATTTTTCCCCCAACAGTATACTGCATATGATCAGCTGAAACAGAGAATATTAAAGGGCAAGATAAGCAACAGAACAGGTACAAAGTCATCCCCGGAAGCACTTTCTGCATTTTATGCTTTCATGCTTGGTGCAGTTTCAAAATGTGCAGCGACCATCTTGACATACCCAGCTATCAGGTGGATGATCAATTTAATTTTGTTTCCCCCATAATTTTTTACTTGCATTACTGATTCTGGTGAATATCATGCAAAAGAAGAAGAAAAAACAATTTTATTTTTGCAGGTCTATGGTTTCTTGAGATGTATCTGATAGATACCCATTAGTTAGTTAGCTAGTTATATCATTTAGTTAACTAGGGTAGCTGGTTGAAGAAATAAGGCATGTTGTCCATAAATAGAAGAGGGGTTGAGAGGAGTTACTTGATCGGTGAGTTAGTAATATTATTGTGGCTAGGGAGAATCTGAGATATCTAGAATATCTAAAGGAATTTGTGCATTCTTTCATCAATAACAGTACTTCATTGGTGTGCTTAATTTGAACCAGTTTCTATCTGTATCTTGAGAGAATTAACTAATGTGATACATTTGCATTTTCTTTGTTTATGCTATGTTGTGCACTTGCTGATCAAAGTTGTTTTGAATTGTGAATAGGTGTAAGGTCATGATTCAGGCTGCTGAATCTGAAGATGATAAGAGTACAGAAGCTGAGAGGAAGGCGCAGAGGACAATCTCTGGAGCACTCTATACTATTTGGAAAAGAGAAGGTATATTGGGATTTTTCAAAGGATTGCAGGCACAGATATTGAAAACTGTTCTCAGCTCTGCGTTACTTCTGATGGTGAAGGAGAAGATTGCAAAGTCCACATGGATTCTAATGCTTGTGATTGGAAGATACTTGTCTGTGAATTCCCCCAAATTGAAGGCAGTTTGAATGTGTGATGAGTATATATTCTTAAAAAATAAAGTTCACCAAAGAATGTGCTAAAGTTGGTTTTGTCTGCTATGGAGCAAAATAATGGCAGATGCAAGAAGTCAGTGTTGCTGGCAATTTAGATTTTGTTTCTGAAGAAGGAATTTAAAAAATGAAAATTCAGATCAATGGAGTCTGTCTCATCTAATATGCTTTTCTTTCATAAGACCTTAGCCTTGAAGTATAATTGTTAACCCATTTCTCTGCTTTCTGTTATCAGTTAGCACCACCATGTTATGCACCTCCAATTGTACTTGTGATTTGTATCATTTGGTAAATGCAAAGTTTCCAAGCTCAAAAATGATATTATTGATAATAATGACAACAATAAGATAACAATCCTTTAGGAATAATGCTTTCTTTCTTCCATTTGTCTCTTGCTTTCTATAGAATTACAATACCAAAACAACAGTTACAAAAGGACCTCCCAATTTCCTACTAGAAAAGCAGATGTCTTCGTTAAGCTCACCCTGAAACAAGCAATACATTTGATTGGTAACAAAATTGTAACCATGAAACATTCCAACAGCCAACCTCCTTGTTTCATAACAGCAAAATGTAACCAACTAAGAAGAGCACTGAGCAGTAAATCAATCCAGATTTAGAAATCAAATTGACACCATTAGAACTATAGGGAGCAAAGGTTCCTGAAGGAGTGTTAGTGGTCAAGACCACAACAATCCAGTTATCTTCTGAACCAATACCAATTCCTGTATACTTTGTGTCGTTGAGACTATCAGAGTAGAGAGATTTGGTGAAATTAGCAAGGACAAGACTTGGAACCAGGCCAGGAACACAGGCAGGCATTACATTTCCATCCCTTGTGTTGGAAATAGCCAAGTCACACTTGGATAAAAGGTCTGGATAGTTGGAAAACTGAGGTTCTGTGCCAGGTACAGTGTTAGCACCTGTGGTATTTGTGCAGGGTTGTTTCTTGAATTGGTTAGCTAGTTTTTCGGCAAGGCAATTTGCATTATCATTCCTTGTTAGAGCTTTCAAGTTTAACGATGCTCGATACTTGTTGATACCTTGATAGAGATTGTCTTCCTCATCTGCAGGAGACTGTTAAGGTGAGAGTGCAGTCTCAACATGTCAACTGCAATAAGTATGCATATGCTAGTGAATGTGCACATGTGCCAGAAAAAAAAAATGACACGAGAGATTTTAAAATTAATTCTACTCATCACGTCTCTTACTTTTACTTGGACATGCACGATATAATTGTTTGTGGTGCATGCAAAACAAATTGCATGTGTCATACTATTATATTCTGTTTTAACATATTTATCCAATACACGTGGAACGAGATAAAATCTAGTTCAGCACTCAAACAAATGATTAGCAAATGATAACATTGCGATCAGCTGCAAACAATCTTTAGTCTCCCATTTACACATGGAAATCCCAGATCAATCTGTCTCCTTATCAGATCTAGCTCGCATAGGCCATTGAGAAACACAAGAAAGACACCACTCAAAACACAAATGATCAAAACCAAGTGTACCCAGAAAATAAAAAACTTCCGAGTGGTAGAGTTACGTTAGGGTACTAAGGAAATCATTAAGAAAAGTATTCATACACAATAATTGCTGTATAATATATCAAGTGAAAATGAGCATTAGCTGATTCAAGAGAGAGCATGTACTCACCATCGTCACATTTAACTGGACAATTTATTAAGAGAATCACAAGTGAAGAAAGGAGAAGCCAGAAGCACAGAGAGAACTTGGGCAGCACCATCCTTTGCAGTTGAGTAGTAGCAGAAGGAACGGTATAGCTAGAACTGATGTAGATGAAGATTGAAGACTCCTCCTATAGCAAAAAGAGTTGCCACTTTTGGATCCTATATGAGGGGTGCAAAGTGCAGACGCAAGTTTCCTTTTGCAGGATTCTTTATTGTTTCTCCAAGCATAAGTTAATAGACAGCACACTAACAAACACTGAGGAAGACATCGCAACGGTAAAGGAAAACGGTTGCTCGTGTTTCAGTATCAGATTCAAATTTGTGTATGTCCTTTTTTTCGCATGCATGGCTACATGCCATGTTTGTCATATTGTATATCCTTTACTTGTAAGAAATTCTCCTATGGGACGTTAATCGCAGTAATTTTATATTTTCTTCAATTTATTGCTATTGTGGAATTAGTCTGCCTTATCTCACATGACATAGTGATGATTGTCTGCAAAGTAAAAAAAAAAAAGTGTATTTATACGTAAAAAGTAAAAAGTCCGTCTTAAACCAATTTGGTGCACCGAATAAATTGGACTGGATATTATGATGGCGGGTCATCTTCTATGCACTATTTTAATATACATACGGAATGTAGTAACCTCCCACAGATAATGAATCATTGTCATCTTCTATTTTTCCAATAACTTAATGTAACAACTTATAATAGCAATAGTTATGAGTAATAAATTCACACCCACTTTTTACATCCTTAATTCTCGCCTTTTTTACATCCTGCATTAATTCGCCCTGTATGTGTATATAATAATATTAACAAAAGAAAAATAAATAAATAAATCACCGATTATAAATGCACTTGTATTATAATATATTTTATTGGAAATTTTATCTTATAATTAGAGATTCAACCTAATGTTTTACAGAGAAAAAAACAATTATTTCAGCAAGAAAAAACTGAAAAAACAATATTATGATTTCCTGTCAAATATTTTAAAAAAGAACGGTGCTATTGCTATGCTACGAAAGAAAAGTGTTTCTTAATAGACTATAATTTTGAGATGCATTTTAATATACAGGCACCCAAAACATAAAAAGCGAAAAAAAAGTAATTGTGTATGATTTCACTTGCCATAATTTTTTTATATTCAACAAACGAAACCGATGTTTCGAAGAAGTGTGTATAAGTCATCTATTCTATGTATGTATCTCCAACTAGAAATTTTCAGTGAGGATCCATACAGGTTACAAAAGATCTCCTAGCCAACAAAAAAAACCTTGTCAACAAGGCACGATTTTTACACTATTATATCCAAGACTAGACAGATCAAATATAATTGATCCAAAATTACAATAGAAGTAAATGCTTTCAGAAATCTATAGCGGACTTACTAAGAAGTAAAGAACCTAGCTTAATATCTTTCGGGTTGCAACTACCAACTTTGTATACCTTCCGTCTCCTTTCAGCGACCAAAGTCTAAATCCACAAAAAACATAAATGGTAGGGTAAATCTCTTCTGCCGTAAAACTCAATTTCCATAAGGACCACCATACAATAGTTCAAGAAATATTGATTGTGCAGTAAGTGGAGGCTCTAGGAAGCATTTGTAATTTTTCAAGAACATCCCTTTCCCTTGCCAAACCGTCAGAAAATTTCTCATGATGACATATTATATCCATTTGTAGTAAAATTTCAGCATGTTTAAGCAAACTCTTCACTACTTGCAGTTCCCCATCTGTTCCACAGAATTGACTTATCCTAATCAACTTGAGATATCTTGAGAAACAAGAAGGTACGGGATCCAGTATCCAACTTCCTTCTTCATGATTCCCAGACAAACAGACGCCCTGCATTTCAGAAATCAGAATCAATTAGCTAATTGTATTTCATACTATACATAGATTTAAAATAAACCACAAACACTCAAGGTTACAGGAAAGTTACAGATTGGAAAACGAGTAATTCAAGACATGGTAATTTCTCAAGGAACTTTGCTAGTGCTCTACAACCAAAATTTATCGCCGTTCCGGGTGAAAGAAATCCAAGATATGTCACTTTGTATAATACAGGCATGCAGGCACATAAATATTCAGAATATGTGAGAACCTAACAAAATGGCAACATTCCATCAGAAAGAGACACAAGCAGAATTAATCAACATTTTAAACAAAAGTAGCCCCAATTTCCACCTAATAACAAGTTGCATACCTCAAACGCATAAGGAGTTAGCAATAGTTCTTTTGCACAAGAGATCCCTCTAAGAAGCCTACCAGCTCTTTGAGCAACTTCTCTTAGTCTGCTACTCTCTCCAATGTCATCAGTGCTGCACAAGCCCATTAATCCCCAATCGAGGGATACAGAGTTATAGATCCAATAGTCATTTCTGAGTGTACCAATGTAATAAAAGGAGTTGAGGTTCTCTGCAATAATAAAGAACTGACAATTATCCTGGTCTGCTAAATTTTCTTTTATATCCAATTTCTTAAGCATGGGAAGAGCTATGGTAACAATTTCAACATTCAACCAGCAGCAGCTATCCAAAGTTAGCTCCTCCAGGACAGGCAAGCCAGAAAATAGTCGTTGAGTGGACTCATAGCCAGGAAAAACAACATACTGAAGAGTCAACAACTTCAAATTCGAAAAGTGAATGGAAGATGGAAGGTTGAGCAAAATGTCTGCCACTATAAAGGCCTTCCTGAGTGTATCACATGTAAATAGGCAATGAGGCAATTCAAGAGGCTCCAGATGAATCTGATCTAGTACAAGAAGCAAGTGTTGAACATTGTGCTTTACTGCAGCACATACCCATGAATTGATGCGGGAAGCATCAGTAAATACTTCACAAACCAATGCAAAAAGATTGAGATCCAATGGTTTACGGAGTGCAATAACTCTATCCACAAAATCCATGAAGAGTTTCCTCTTCTGGTTCATATTCGGTGGAAATTCTGCGAAGTCAAGATTTCTGACAAACATCCATTGGGAATGCCACCTTCTAGACAATACACTTGTTTTAACAGCATCTTTTGTTGGAAGTAAACTTAAAATGTGTTGAATGATTTCGTTAGGTAAATTGCCTATCCAATCCTTGTGTCCATCCACATTCACTTTATTATTCAACTTCTGAAATTTGGCCTTGCAAGTTGACAAGCCTTCTTCTATCATTTTATGTTTTCCTAATGTACAAATGCATCATCATAAGTTACAAAATGCCACAAATTCCAATATTTTCTTCTTTTTCATTTTTTTTTTCTGTTTGACCAAAATAGGACAGGACTAAATCAGATGACCAAAATTGGAACCAAATTCTTTTCACTATTCCTTGAAATACCCATGATTCTTCATCTAATCAGATGTCTAAGTGTGTGTTCCGATGAGTGTTTGCAAAATTTATTTAAAGTGAAGTAACTTATATTTGAAAGCTAACAGCATATTAATAGTAAAACTCAGTATAAACTTTTTGATCCAACACAAAAGCTACCTAAGGTTACTTAAACTCAAAATCAATTATAAACACAATCAGTTCCTCCACGTAAAACCAAGCATGTAAACATTTACTTAAAATCACATTAACTAGTATCTCAACCTAATGATTCAACGTAAATGTCTCAACTTCAAATCCTAACCCCTATTCAACAAACTAACATTTCACATTAGCATTTCATCAAGCAAAACCCTTGTGGATGCAAAGCCCCAACATGAATATGAACAACATAAAACTTTTTAGTGGATATAAAACCCCCAAAATAAAAGAGGGTAAAGTTTATCTTACTACATGCCAATCTTTCCAAACTTAGTAAACTTTTTTAGTGCTATAACGCTGTCAAACGACGTTCACCTCCGCACAACTCAAAATTATCTTCACCAATTTAAAATATTATTAGACAGAAGATGAACATTGAACATTGAACATTGAAGAATAAAAAAAATGAAGCAATTTTTTTTTATATAAAAAATATGAAGCGAGACGATACCGTGGTTGAGTGCTTGTTACGCAAGTAGAAGAAGTTTGCTTCAGGTCTTCTCCCTCCGAAGTTCACTCCTTGCTTGGGATTTGGGACATAATATACTGTTATTATATTTATACCTCGCTTGAAAACAATGTCGTTTAAGTTCCACGAATGTAAATGACAAATGCACAAAGCATTATATTCACCCTACTATATCTATAATTATTATAATCTATAAATAATTTTATTTGGTGTTATGTTTTTTTTTTTTACATTTTTATCCTTAATTATTATAAATATTTTATTTTAACTTTTGACCACAATTACAAATTTCAAAACAAATTACATTAAATTACATGCATGGATAACTTTCAAATTCAAACCCGGAGTGTCTTTTTTGCACTAATAATAATAATATCACCGCATTGTTTATACTTGACATTAATATTTTTTTCAATATATTTCTATTATTAGTTAAAAGTTATCAAAGATTTAAAATGGACTAAAATACAATTTTGATCTCTTTTAAAAAATAAAGATATTTGATCTCCAGTTTTTCAAAATCAAATATTTTGATTCAACTTCAGTTTTCCAGGGTGTTGACTAATAAAAAATGTTGATTATTAATTTGATTAGTATAATATTTAATTTAATAAGAATTTAGTTAAAAACTATTAACTATTTAAAAATCTCTTTAAACATACTACAAGAATAAAAATTTAATTAAAAATTTCAATATTACAGTGTCATGTTAGCCATTTAACATCTCACTGTTAACGTTTTCTTATTAACCATCAATTTTCGTCAATGTCCTAAATATTGATGGTTAAACCAAAAAAATTGATTTTGAAAAATAGGAAAATCAAATGTTTTCACTATTTTAATTGTACGAAATTCTTGGAATGTGTGAAACTCCAAGAACAAAAAAGAAAAAAGAAAAAGTGAGTGCTAAGTTAATGAGAGTAACATTGAATTGTAGTGGAGAGGAAACACTTGAGGTCACACAAATTTCTCATTTTCCGATGACTCTTTTTCATGAAATTTAATTCCCAATTTTATATTTAATAGTAGCTTCAACGGAAGACTTGGTGCTTGACATTATTGTTTCCCAATAAATCTTGGTTAATTCGTTTGGGTTACCCTTCAGACCCACTGAATATACTTTTTCAAAAGGAGATAGTATGCGTATATTTTGCTTCAAAAGTAATTTTGCTATTAAGTATTCGTTCATCAAGCTTGAAACGGCGTTTCCAAAAGGATCTCCCTCCTTCCCTTTCTCTACCGCCGTTAGATCTGCTTCGTAATTCTTGCCACCGCAATCGAAACTGTAGCCTGTTTGGAGGGCTGAAACAGATTTGCACTCAAAAGCAATGAAATAAGGAATTTGTGCATGTTATCAGTGAAGGGTGTGAAAGTTTTGAAAAAAATTATGGGCCCATGCCCTTTTATTTTCGGTAGACCGGAAAAAAAGGGAAAAAATGAAATTGAAAATAAAATTTTAAATTAAAATAGTATATAAAAATGTGAGATTCTTGTCAAAATTTTAAAATCTTTCTCGTATTTTTGAGTTCTTTTTCTCAACAACCAAACATGACCTTCATCTCAAATTAGAAGAAATGGGATAAAAGAAACCGTTGCGGAAGCTTTTTTCATTTTATGAGCTTTCTAAAATTGTCCTCGAGAGACCCTGGTAAACCTCTTTGTTATCCTTGGAAGCAAGCGTTTGATTTCACTGTTTATTTTCTATTTTTATTTTTTGAAAATAAATTTTATTTTCAAAATTTATGAAAATCCTAAGATAGCATTGTGTTTTTACTTCTTTAAAAAACATAAAAAAATCAATTTTATTCTTGTTTTTTAAAATATATCGAGATAAAATGTTTTCTTGATTTTAAAGAAACATATTTTTACCTTATTTTTTGTTGTCTTTAAAAATGGCAACAAAAAAATACAAAAATCAAAGGTCATCTCATTTTTTATTCTTTTAACTTTCTTTCATCCGTTTTTATTTCTCTCACACTTTCCTCTCTTCTCATTTCTCTTTGTCAAAGACACTCTAATTCATTTTGGAAACCAGCAATTTCCAACTTTCTCAAAACAGAGAAAATAAAGCACTTGTGTAGCTTTTTTCTCTTAAAATTAGTTAAAAGGACACTTATTTTAGAACTTTTTTAAAACGTGGCACTTATCATAGGATAGAAGAAACCGACGAGTCTCTAAAAATCCGAAATCAGGTGCCGTTCTCCCAAAAACTCGCCTAGTAGAAGAAACCCAACAGTTTTCACCAACATTATTTGATTTATTTCTTCTCCCAACAGTGCCGGGTGCGGCAGCTGCACTATTCTTACGCGGAGGAGAAACAATGTTACTGACTTAACCCTTCAAGGAGACTCTTATAATTTAAAAAATAAAATTGTAAATTTGATCCCTTATTTATTTCAAATTTATAATTTTGATCATCTT
This sequence comes from Glycine max, assembly GCF_000004515.6. Classification (NCBI taxonomy): domain Eukaryota; kingdom Viridiplantae; phylum Streptophyta; class Magnoliopsida; order Fabales; family Fabaceae; genus Glycine; species Glycine max. The sequence continues at coordinate 38,099,690 of NC_038256.2, read as the reverse complement.
ATAATTTAATTTACAAGTTTAGTCCTTTGATTTTTTTAATCCCGTTATTTTAATCTTCAATTCCGAAATTTGATGTTGATTGTCTTTTCAACGTTAACTATCACATGTCGCATTTTTATTGGACGTTAATTGTCACTAGTCGCATGTTTATTATAAGTTAATTTCATACACCTAATTAACATTAACCTCCAATAAATCGTGACATTTAATTAACATTAACCTCCAATAAAATCGTGATACGTGAAGGTCAATGTTCAATAAAAAAACGTAATACGTGATCGTCATTGAATAACAATGAACGTCCGGTTTTGGGATTAGGTACTGAAATAACGGAATTGAAAAAAATAGGTAGACTAAATTCGTAAATTAAATTATAAGAGGATTAAAATTGAATTCTGAAATATATTGGGATATATAATTTTGTCAATTTTAAAAGTAAAATGACTTATTTGGTTTTTATTTATTTAGTTTTTTTACCTTTTAAAAAATAGAATTTAGTTATTTATCTTATTTTCTTAATTCAGGTTATTCTTTTTTTAAAATTATTTTGATAATTTATTTTATTTTTTTGTTTAATTTAATTTTTCGATCTAGTTAAAATTGACGTGGTTCATAACTTCAGAATGCATCTTTTTAATTAAAAATAAAGTGGAGGAAAAGGGAAGAAAACAAAACAAAAAAAAATAGAATTTTAAATAGATTAAACGATTAAAATAAATAATTAAATTAAACATAAACTTAAGATAAAAGATAAAAAAATAAAAAATAAACTACTAAATTGAAGAAAAAAATAAGATAAATAATCAAATTAATTTTTTTTTAAAAGATTAAACTATACCAAACACTAAATAAAGAACCGAATACATCTAGCCCTTAAAAAAACCATGTATTGTTTCGGGGTTGTGCCTTTTTTTCGTATTGCTATTTGCTTCACTAGGGTTTTAAATTTTGTTTTGAATTCAGAAACATCGGATTCGAACTTCTTCATTGAAAAAAAAAATAAATTATATGTTTGGGCCGTAGACTTTGGGCTATATCACAGGAGTTGTTATTTTCGCTCTGCTTTTATTAAGTTTTCCTCCATTTTTTTCTCTCTAAAAAATCGATAAAAATATCTTTTAAATAATTCAATTAGTCCTTTATGTGCTTAAAGTGACTAAAATGCATATTTACTCCTTCATGCTTTAGAATTTGTACAATCTAATTCTTCATTTTTTTCACATAAATTATCAACTTGAATCTTCTTAAAAATATTAAGGACAAAAGATACTTTTAAAAATATGTGTATTTGTTTCTGTTATGTCAAGTTGAGTAATTGAGGACAATAAATAATTTGAAGCTATTAAAAAATGTTAGGGAAAAAAATGAAGCTTCTAAAATATAAATAACCAAGTTGAACAAAATCTAAAATATAATTGCACAAATGGTCTTTTAAAAATAATGTCAGTTTTTAATTTTGGAACATCACTTTAAATTAATTTTTAACTAATTTGATATGTGAAGCTTGTATATTTAGATTAGTTCACATGATAAAAAATAATTAATGTCTGAAACATAAAAGTTATAAATATGATAAAAAAAATGCATGAAGAATGTCTGTCATGTGCAATTAAAAAAAATTATATCCTAAATTTCAAAAGTTTTACTTTGGTATTTTTAAATGTTTTTATTCAAAAGAAATATATTATATTAGGTTTAATTTACTCTTTTTCACTTTAAACTTTTATTTTAAGACAAGAGATAAAGAAATATATTATATAAGATAAATATTTAATAAAAATAAAAGATTTAAATTAAAAGATAATAAAGATAAAAAATGATAAGATAAAATAATAGAAATAAAAGATTAAGATAATAAAAGATAAGTGATAACATGCTAAAGATCTTCCTTTTTGATATTTTTTCTATCTTTTTCTCTCTTAATCTATCTTCTTTTTTATATTTGCAAGTCATAAATAATAAAAATATCAATTCTTATTATTTAAGCCAAAATTAATTGTTAAATAAATATTTTTAAAGATATTTCAATATATTTTTATTATAAAAAATAATTCACATCAGAGATGGAGAAGTTCAAATATGAAATCATTTGTTGTTGGAGATGTTTAAATTTTATATTTTAGATTTATTGCTTGAATTTTCTTTTGTTAAGACATTATTTATTTTATTGATGTAATGTATTAATTATTGAGATTTTATTTACATTTGTATTAAACTTAATTTCATTGTATTATATTTTTATTAAAATTGAAATTATTTTAAAATTAGGCCCGTGAATCGGCCCGTTTGACCCGTGAGGTCCGCGGGACGGAGACAGACCAATTTATCTGATCTATGTAAGAAACGGGACGAACTGATCCAGTCCGCTGTCAATGCGGACGGGCCTTACGCGGGACGGGCCGGCCTACTTGCCCACCCCTACTTTTTATTCACTTTCTCTACAAATGAAGACACACCAATTGCTTAATTTCACTGTTTTATTTTTCTTTTGTAAGTCAAAACTCAAAACTGTTCTATTTCACCTCTCCCCCACCCCCTCAAGATTGTTTTATTCCTCAAAATGGAAAAAAAATAAAATGCCATTGCATACCAAAAAAGAAAAAAAAAATTAAACGAAAGCGAAGAGGGACATCCCGATCCGTGGCACGCTTATGAGATGAGGAAAGTGCAATTTGGGGGCTTCAGAGATCAGTCCCATACTCCAATCCCATCCCACGCCCTCTCAGAAACAAAACAAGGCTTTCAACTTTCAATTCAAAACTCCCCAATCGCATAGTGTCGCCGTTTCTACACCGTCCGATTCAAACCCCATTCCCTTCCCCATCTCCAATTTCAATTCCCCTCTCTATGCCGCCGCATCCCCGAAACGGCGACGCATCCTCCTAAACCCTAACCCTAACCCTAACCTCCTCCTTCCTCTTCCTCTCTCCGAAACCAATATTTATGTTCTCTCAAAACGTGATTCTCCCTCCCGAAAACCCTAGACCCACGGCGTTCGCTTCCAAACCCATGAGCAATGAGATCGCGAAGCCTCTGCCGTCGATTCTCGTTGGCCGCTTCAAGGCTCTACTCAAGCAGCGCGACGACGAACTCCGAGTCGCCGCCGGCGACCCCGTACCGCCGGCGTCCACCGACGAAATCGTCCAGATTTACGAACTCCTCTTGTCGGAACTCACGTGCAATCTGAAACCTATCATCACCGATCTCACAATTATTGCCGAACAGCAGAGGGAGCACGCAAAAGGCATCGCTGACGCAATTTGCGCTCGGATTCTCGAGGTCCGTCTCCGTTGCCGCCGAAACTTCTTCTTCTTCTTCTTCTACCTCTCGAGATTTGTACAATGTCATGGAATCGTTTTATTTGTTGGGGTCAAAATTATCCCTCTCCTGTTGCTTCATTTTCTTTTTAATGTCACAATTCGTGTTCCAATGCTTCGTTTTTTTTTTTAGTTCTGCGTTTTTTTTATGCTTTTGGATTCTTTTTTTTTTCCTGGAAAATGAAGGTCACCCAATGACCGAGGGAACGATTGGATTATGCTCAAATTGACCGTTGTTTTGGACGTTATATTAAAGCGTAATGAAAAAAATAATGTGTTGGCACTGGTAATTGAAAGAATAGGAAATAGTACTATCTAAATGAGTAGATATGGGGAGTTTCTCACGCATTGTGAATATTTGGTGCAATGCGTTTGAGGGCTTTTTTCAATTTCAGGAAAGTCAAGGGGATACGAATTGAAAATTGAAATTTGGAATACTACTTGTTCTGGAAAGGCTCAGGACTGCGATTAAAGGAAAAGTTGTTCTTTTAGTTTTGCTGAAATAAAGTAATTTCTGCAAAAAAGAAAGGTTATTGAATGAACGAGTGTTTAAATCCGTAGGAAAACGTTTTGTAATTTTTTAACAGTATCGCAGCATGCATAAAATGAGATAATAGTATTCAAATAATACAGAATGTAAAGAAATTAACGACTTTTTAAATTATCAAGTCCATTGCGAGTTTTTGTTGATTCATAATAGAACATTAGTATTTCTACTTTCTGAATTTGAATCTCTACTTTATTTATATATCTGGCTATGCCACTGTTACATGGGAATTCAATTTTTTGGAGATATTCTTTTGCAGGTGCCAGTAGATCAAAAGCTTCCTTCACTCTATCTGTTGGACAGTATTGTGAAGAATTTTGGGCAGGAATACATTAGATACTTCTCTTTACGTCTTCCTGAAGTAGGTCAACTAGAGTTGCTGGATTGTTTTTAACTTTATCATTTTATTCCGCAACTGAAACGTTGGCTTCATTTTTCTCCTCAGGTTTTCTGTGAGGCGTACAGGCAGATTCAGCCTACTTTGCATTCTGCTATGCGCCATCTTTTTGGTACTTGGTCAAAAGTCTTTCCACCTTCAGTCCTGCGCAAGATTGAAACTGAGTTGCAATTTTCTCAAGCAGTTAATACTCAATCATCAACCCTGAATCCTGTCAGGGCTTCTGAATCATCTCGACCAAGCCACGCCATACATGTTAATCCAAAATACTTGCGGCAGTTGGAGCGCTCAACTGTGGATAGTGTAAGCTTTTTTTATGACATCTCTGTCTTCCACACAAACTATACAAGGACTAGGCTGAGGCTTTATTAGCTAGCTGGTACCATAGAGTTGTATATTTCAGTAACGGAATTGTTTATTGCTTTCATGTAACCATAACAAAAATGTAATTTTTGTGGTAAATATCTCATTTTATCTCATGGTGGGATCTCTCTGTATCCATCATTCCTTTCTTGCATGTCTGTCCATCTCTCTGTCTTCCCAATAACTTTTCCCCATTTTCTTTTGGGAAAGATTATGTTCTCTTTTATGCTAAGTTTAGTATTTGGGGGGGGGGGGGGGGGGCGGGGAATCTATTTAGACACAACCCGTATCTTGTGATGGATTGTAAACTGCTTTGGAAAAAAAAATTTATTACCTTTTTTGTTTGCTTACCTCTTTCCTCCAGAGCCTTTATGAATTATGACTAAGGGCCTGTATGTTTACCATCTAAAATCAATTTTACAGTGTGACACACATTCAAATGGAAAATCTGGTTAAGATGAATTTGTACAAGCATCCCAATAACATTTAACAGTTCAAAACCAAAACTTCCATAATCAATTACCAAACTTCAAAACAAATGATTGCTAAGAGCATGTTTGCTTCCTGGTTTAGGTTGAATGGATCCATGTCCATCAGAAGCTACTAGATGTAGCTTATGCATATTTAAGGTGCTAGACATGGAGAGAGGGTAGTTGATCCACGTTAAATAACCTGCTCCAAACATAGACTAAATTTTACACATGCAATATTTTATTTATTTATCGTGATTTAATGAATTTTCTAACTCTAATATAGGTCATTTTTTCCCTGATTCCTCTTTAAATTGATGATCCTGGTGTCCTTAGAACACAATGACAGATTAAATACTTCTGCCTTGTCTCCCTTTGAGAGCCTCCACTTTGCATATTGCTAATGGCAAAAAAGTCTGTTTATTGAATAGTTTGGCTGGCAACATATCAGACATACATAATTTATCTGTTTGTCTCTATTATTTTTAATTATTTTGACATCTGAGAGATTTGTCTTCCTGGCTCATATTTTATGTTTGGAAGTGAAGGAAGTAAGTACTGTATCCATTCATTCTAGGAAGAAATTGCTGCTGAATATTTAGCATTCAATAGAGAAAATTTTCAACCCTTATTTGGGAAAAAAAATCTTGCAAACAGATATAACAAGTGGCATTGTGACAGTGTTTGTTTTATCCACACAGGCTAGTAAGACACATCAATTTTTATCAAGCAGTAGCAGCCTTGGAATATCCTCGTCGTCCCCTTCAAGAATTGGAGTTGATAGGCCTTTGTCTGCATCTATGGATGAATATGCAGTGGACAATTCTGCTGTCAGGTTAATTGAGAGAAACTCGCCTCATCCTGCTGTTGATTATGGAGTAGCCAAAGCATTAGGTAGAGATGTGGATTTGACTGAATGGCAGCAAAAGCAGTATCCTGGTGATGGTCGTAATCGATTTCCAACTTCTGTTACATACAGCCTTAGTAATGGACATCAGCGGCAAAGTCCAAGAGCTTTAATTGATGCATACGGCAGTGACAAAAGCCAAGAAACTTCAAGCAGTAAGCCTTTGTTAGTTGAACGTCTGGATAGAAATGGTATAGACAAAGTGTTGTCAACATCTTGGCAGAATACTGAAGAGGAGGAGTTTGACTGGGAAAATATGAGTCCAACCTTAACAGACCATAGTAGGAATAACAGTTTATTGCCTTCAACTTTTGGTTTCTCTAGGGAAAGGCCTGGTGTTGCAGCTAATGCAACTTTGTCGGAGCAAGATACTAGGAAGGGGTGGTCTAGTGGATCTCAGCTTCCTCCAGTAGATGATTCTTCTGCCATAGCAGAAGATGCATTTGCCTCTTCGACTGTATGTTTCCTCACTTCTTTACTTTATTCCTTCTGATTTATATTGTTTTAATATGGTTTATGATATTGAATTTGAATTTCCCAATTAAAGTATATACCTCTAATCAGATGCCATTGATGCTTTGGGTTCTGATGATAATTTTCTGATGATGAGGGTCTGGATAGCTTTGTGTGGGTAGGCTTAATCAGATGCATGAAATTCGTTCACACTTGTCTGGCAATTGGTCTCTTCTCTAATTTAGTTCACAGATGTTCACTAATGCCACATTTTTTACAATAAAATACTGTTTTTTAGAAGAAAAAAAATTCTGTTCATATTCTGCATCACTATTTGGCATTGACTACCCTTATTTTTTATAATTAAAAGTAGAAATTAGTTCAAGGTAGGTTTTCCATATATTGTCATTGCTTCAATCCAAAAGAGCTTTTGCATGAAGATGTGTTAGAGATGTAATATAAAACCATTTATGTGTCTTCACCTAACAGTTTAAACTTTAGTAGGTATAATTTGTTGTTGAAAGTTTATTTTAGTTTATTTAATTTGAAAGGAAATAGGAGTTGCAAGTAGCTTGCTAATAGAATTGGAAATTTGTTTATTCTTGCTACAGTTTCGTCGCACACCCCCGGGTCAGGTACCTGGATCCCAAAATCAAATCAATCATAGCCTGGGCTCCTCTCAACCTCATGATGCTTGGAAGATTTCACATCATCCGTCTAACATTTTTAGTAATAGGGGGCGAGCAAGGAATCTTATGATCCCTCCTATGGACAACATTCGCAATACAGATAATAACCCGTATTGGGTTCGACCATCAATGTCGAGGATGGAAGCTCGGCCATCAGTTTTGCCAGCACCTTTTGAAATGAGGCCTTCTGTAAATGTGAATGTAACTAGACCGCCCATCATAAATCCAATAAATCCATTGCAAAAACATGTTAGGAGTCAGTTCAATGCAATAAATACTAGTAATCCTATTGCAAACCATGTAAATAAATCTTCATTTATGCCAAAACAGTCATTTGACAGTGTTGAGAACAAGGATGCAAGTATTTCAAAGATACATCAGTTGCCTAATCAGCTTCCTGGAGTAATTTCTTCAAACCAGCAAAATCATGGGCAGGCACCACAACTACAGTTTTTTCCATCTCAGGATCCATCAACCTCACAATTTTGTCATGGGAGTTCATTGCAGGGACATGGTGCTTCTATAAGTACAGCCATGTCAAATCCCTTACCAGTTATACCATTCCCTTTACCATTTCAAAGTATTGCAAATAACCCTTTACATTTACAGGGTGGAGCCCATCCATCTTTACCTCCAGGTCGCCCTCCTGCTCCATCTCAAATGATACCTCATCCAAATGTTGGTGCATATATGTCAAGCCAACAGCCAACTGTTGGATATACTAATTTAATTAGTTCTCTAATGTCGCAAGGTGTGATCTCATTGGCTAACCAGCTGCCTGCACAGGTATCTAATATTAACATCTATCAGAAGTTGATTTCTTTCAGTTTTTTCCCATTTTGATTTGATTGTGACACCCAAGAGTTAATTAAATATTTGTTTTTAGGATTCTGTTGGAACTGAGTTTAATCCAGATATTCTGAAGGTTCGTCATGAGTCTGCAGTCAATGCCTTATATGGTGATCTCCCTAGACAATGCACAACTTGTGGGCTGAGATTCAAATGCCAAGAGGAACACAGTAGTCATATGGATTGGCATGTGACTAAGAATCGGATGTCTAAAACCCGTAAGCAGAAACCCTCTCGGAAGTGGTTTGTTAGTGACAGGATGTGGCTCAGTGGTGCAGAGGCATTGGGAACAGAATCAGCTCCAGGTTTTTTGCCAACAGAAACCATAGAAGAAAGGAAAGATGATGAAGAGTTGGCAGTGCCTGCAGAAGAAGACCAGAATACATGTGCATTATGCGGAGAGCCTTTTGATGAGTTTTACAGTGATGAAATGGAGGAATGGATGTATCGAGGAGCAGTATACCTCAATGCACCTACGGGAACAACAGCAGGCATGGATAGGACTCAGTTAGGCCCCATAATTCATGCTAAATGCAGATCAGAATCTAATATGGCCACCTCTGAAGATCTTGGACCAGATGAAAAGGTATCTTTTTCTCTATCTATTATTATGCACTGCATTAGCCTCAGTTTTTTTTTGTCATAAGATTATCGTCAACCATTTGTTCCATTTTAATATTCCTTGGTCGCAATTTTTTTACCTGTATGGTGATTATGCATGCCTGCATATGCTTCAAGGAATCTTCAGTAAATACTCTCTTATTTATTTAATTTATTTATATGCAGGGTGCCGATGAAGAGGGTTCCCAAAGGAAACGAATGCGAAGTTGATCAATGTTGACCAGTTTTGTGCATTGTAACTTATGATTTTCCGTTGGTGTATCTCATAGAGTTGAATCTTGCAATACCATGGCCATTCTGCCAAAGTCATGTACATGTATAGTTGGACTAGTAACGTTCATATTTTCTTGCAGCCAACGGTTACATTTTAACTTAAAATTATTTCGTCCCTTGCATTTTTGTCCACAAATCAAGTATTGTTAGTACATTGTTATTTCTCGGATGGGGCACAGGGTTTTAAACTATGCAGCGAGGTACTATCAGGTTTTGGCAGAAAATATTATACTTGCTACTAATTAGCTGGTAATTGATATAGAATTAGTTGTTTGGACCTACTGTTTGTATTTTATCAAACTCATGCATAAATGAGAGCAAACTACAAAGATACTCTATTTCAATTTTTTCAAATAAATTTGTTGTGCTAGCCGTGTCTCTCCTTTCGCCCGTATTTGCTTTTTTGTTTTTTAATTCCTTATCATTATGGTTGCTAGCTGTCAGGGAATAAAAACACAGGCCGAAGGCGTCGCATGGAGTAACTTCATTTTCATCTAATCTAGGATGAGACATGACATTTTATTCACTTAAGATATGCAAACAATAGAGTCAAGACTATTGTATATTTATAATTTTTTTTTAATGAAAAGTGCTTGATAGTGGAACATTTGAGCTAGCTTAATCTTATAAAAAAAATAGTTAAATGTTCTTTTAATTTTTATGCAAACAAACTTGTTGACTTATGGTGCTGGGGACAAAATTCTTTAACACAAGTTATGAGGATTAACTCGCACAAACTCTTGGTTATATAGATCAGGATTTCATTGTAATAGGTACAAGCCATAATTTTCTTTGGGGTTAAGTTGTAATTTTGATCTTTCTTTGATTTTTTATATTCAATTTCATTTTTTTTCTCTGATTTTTTTTCAATTTTACTCATGTTTTTTATATTTTTTAATTAATTAAATTAATTTTTTTTATAATTCTCTAAGTGAATATATTAGGGTTTTCTAAAAATTGCATCTAGTTGTACGAGGAATGAGTAACTGTTTTAATAACACATTTCACAATAAAATAAGAATGTTAAACAAAGTTAACAATTATTATATTTATATTTCTTATAATTAAAAAATACACATTTTTTTATTTATTTAAAGACTAGAGAATATAACTTGTAAAGAGTGTAACATCCTATATATTTTTTTTCCTAATTTTCTTATTGCAGAAAGAAATTCTTAATAGATTTTTTGATGATATTATTCATCATAGCAATAATTCACACATATGATCAAAATTCCTCCCACGCAAATAATGGATGAGTATAGTGTGATATAATTGATGTATAATCTAGTTTCTTATGTAGTCATAGATTCAATCTATGACTCATGGGTATGAAAACATATTTGTTAGAAAATGTCAATCTTTTAAATGAATCTTAGTATCTTGAAGGATTATTTCTTAGCTTTTGCCAAGGATACCTTGTTGGTTCACACACAAAAATAAATGAATGATGTGATTAGGAACAATTTTATATTCACTATTACCACTTATTTGGCTTCCCTAAAGTGTAACTCAACTTAACTAATTTGATGCTAACCCAAACTAAATGGTCTAATCAAGTATTTTTATTAAATAATACTTTTAGTATATGAAACTTTTCACTCTTAAAAAGAATTCTGAAACTTTGGAATTTTGTTTTAATTCCCACGCAAGTTTGTTTTATGTAAATTCACAATATTTTCCTAAACTAGCAATATAATTTCTTTTAAATTATTTAACTTTGTTAAGTATAATTATTAGAACTACCAATTAAAATATTAGCAAACAACAATGAAATAAAATACTAATTTATAAATTTTTTAAAACAAAACAAAAAAGAAAATCCTGATTCGATTAACTTGACTCACGATCACTTCTCAATCCTTATGTCTGATCTTAGAGTTCTCCACTAAATCAAAGTATTACAAAATAACAAGTGAAAATAACATAACTTGGAGTAGAGGTGACAAAGTAGATCAGACTAGTTGGATTGATCCAAACTCGCACAATAAAATATAAGGTTTGAGCTTAAAAATTTGAGTTCGAATAAACATGCACCTTTTTAGTCCGATTCGATCATGACCTAATATGGGCTTAGCCAGCAAAATCTTGCTAAAAACATGAAATAACAAGACTTTTACGGGGTTTGAGTATCCGGATTGGGTTGGATAGCCCATTTTTTCACCTTGGAGCTATAAATAATATCTATTTTTAAACCAAGTATAACTCAATGATTCAATATAAGTTCTCTTGTTTTTTTCTCCTCTTGGTTTTTCTTGGACAAATTGTTTAAAAAAAGTATTAATTTTTGAAATCTTGAATAATTCAATTTGATTTTTTAAAAGATTAAATCAATATCTAAAAAGCATTATTTTTTTATATAGGTTTTACCATTTTCTTTGAATTGTATGTTTTTCCGTTTTAATAGATAAGAATATAAATTTCTGAATCTTAAATAATCCAATTTGATTTATTAAAAGATTAAATCAATATCTTTTAAGATCTTTTCATATTTCTATGATTATAAAATTCATAGATTTCAAAATTCAAAAGATTAGATACTCTAGAAAAAAATAAGATTAAGGATAAATAATCAATTTTGTCCCTAAATGTGTAATTCACTGACAAATGCGTCTCTGAAAGATGAAAATACAAAATTTAGTCCCCAAAAGTGTAAAAAGTGTGACAAATATATCTGACTGTTAACTTCTATTTTCGTCACTGTTAATAAAATAACCTACATGACACATAGGGACGAATTTGTCATTGAAATGATTGTTAACGTGACCATATTAAATTGCCAATATATGGACATATTTATCATATAATATTTTTTTGATTTTTCGTCTTCACACTCCGCTGACAAATGCATATCTGAAAAATGAAAATACAAAATTTAGTCTCCGAAAATATAAAAAGTGTGACAAATATAGTCGGACGTTAATAGTAGATTGTGACTAATTATTATAATTTGAAAAAATTTATACTGATTGTGACATTTTTTTAACAAACTCATAAATTAAAGATAGTCTAAAAGAAAAAAGAATACTAGTTTTATAAACTCGTAAATAATTTTTTTATACTCCCATGCTTGATGAAAGGTTTAAGTAAAAAAAAAATGCTTATTGTAAAACATTATAGTTAAATTAGATACATGAATAATTTTTAGAAAAAATTGCAATTGCAATGACACTTTTAATTTGTAAAAAAACACTCACCTCCTTGGAATGATTTTTTTAAGGTTATAATTTTTTAAATGATCAGTCAATACAAAATAATTGTGTATGATATAAAAAAAATTAATTTAAAAATCAACAAACTTTTATTATGGTTTGTAATTTGATGTCATTGCATATATTAATAAACATTCATATTTTATTATATAAAAAAATTAAATAAATAGTATTTTGATTAAATAGAAACAATGATTTTCTTATCGTTTTGTAATAATTTTTTTTCCTGTGTTGGTAGCATTTATTCAAGAGTTAACAACCAAATGATTGATTTTTTTTTTGTAGTTGAAAAAAAGTAAGAAAAATTTGTCAAAACAATAAAAATTCACTTTCATTGATAATATTTTGTTGCAATCATTATAAATTTTTCAAAATTATAATAATTAATCACAATCTACTATTAACGTCCAGACATATTTGTTACACTTTTTACACTTTTGGAGACTAAATTTTGTATTTTCATCATTCAGGAACGTATTTGTTAGCGAAGTGGGAGAGGAAAAGTAAAAAAAAATATTATATGACAAATATATCCCTATGTCGACAATTAGAGATAGCCACGTTGACAATCATTTGAGTGACAAATTCGTCTCTCTATGCCACATATGTTATTTTATTAACGGTGACGGACGAAAGTTAACTGTGGAATATATTTGTCTCACTTTTTACATTTTCGGAGACTAAATTTTATACTTTTATTTTTTAGGGATGTATTTTTTATCAAATTTGGACAAAAATAACTATTTAGCCTGAGATTAACTTTGAATTGAAAAACTTGCTCCTATTTATGAATCTCCTCGGCCAAGTCACGGCATACATGTTAATCCGTAGTGTAGGCTGTTTTGTGACACTGTCTTCAACACAATTACAAACGATTTATTAGCTGATACCCTAAGGTTGTATATTTCACTAATTTAATTGTTTATTGTTTACATGTAACCTTTACCAGATATCTTATTTTATGGTAGGATCTCTCTGTACCCATTTTGGTATAAATTATGTTCTCCAAACTATGTATTTGCCGAAGACTTGAATTTTGATGTTGAGTTTAGCTATGGTGGATGGAGGCATCAATGTAGACATGACATGTATATTTTGATGGGTTGTCAAGTTGTGAGATATTATTAGATTGTCTTAGACCACATGGTCCCCATTAAAGTGTTATTATTTTTTTTTCATAAATTGGAAAATTAGAGATTGGTTGCAAAATTCTGTTTATCGATTAGTATGGCTGGCAACATATCAGACAGACATAATTTATCTGTTTTTCTCCGTAATTTCTTAATTATTTTGACATCTTGGAAATTTGTCATCCTGGTTAGTGATATTTGTTTTTCCTATCCCTTCTATAGTCATGTAGTTTTTTCTCTTCTCATATTTTATGCGAAGGAAGTAAGTAATGTATAAGTAATGAATCCATTGATTCTAGGAAGTGATTGCTGCTGAGTATTTGGCATTCAATAGAGAAAATTTCCAACCCTTATTTTGGAGAAAAATTCTTGCAAACAGATATAATGAGTGGCATTGTGACACAGTATTTGTTTTATCCTCACTGATTGGTGGTGAATGCTAATAATACACTTTGGCTTTGTAGATGGTAAGACGCATCAATTTTTATCAAGCAGTAGCAGGAATTGATAGGCCTTTGTCTGCATCCATGGGGGAATATGCAGTTGCTACCAGGTTATTTGAGAGAGACTCTCTTCATCCTGCTGTTGATTATGGAGTAGCCAAAGCATTAGTTAGACAAGTGGAAGTTAGTGAATGGCGATGAAAACGAAAACGATTTCCAGCTTCTATCACACACGGCCTTAGCAATGGACACCAGCATCAAAGTCCAAGAGCTTTAATTGATGCATATGGCAGTGACAAAAGCCAACAAAGTTCAAGCAGCAAGCCTTTGTTAGTTGAACCGCTGGATATAAATGGTATAGACAACAAGGTGTTGTCAACATCATGGCAGAATACTGAAGAGGAGGAGTTTGATTGGGAAGATATGAGTCCAACCTTACGGTCTTCAACTACTGGTTTCTCCAGGGAAAGGCCTGTTGTTGCAGCTAATGCAACACTGTCAGGGCAAGATGCCAGGAAGGGATGGTGTATTAGAGATGTATGTAATATAAACCAGTTATGTGTTTTCACCTACCAGTTTAAACTTTAGTAGGCATATTTGTTCATGAAAATTTTGATGTAATTTGGAAGGAAATAAGACTTGCCAATTCCTTGCTAATAGAATTGAAATTTTATTTATTCTATTTGCAGTTTCATCGTGCACCACTGGGTCAGGTACCTAGATTCCAAAATCTAATCAATGATAGTCTAGGCTCTTCTCAACCTCATGATGCCTGGAAGATTATTCATCACGCGTCTAACTCACCACAACATATCTTTAGTAATAGGGGGCCAGCAAGGAGTCTCATGATCCCTCCTATTGACAACATTCGAAATACTGATATAAACCCATATCAGGTTCCACCTGCATCTTTTGAAATAAGGCCTTCTACAAATTTGAATGTCACTCGACCTCCTACCTTAAATCCAATAACTCCATTGCAAAAACGTTAGGAGTCAGTTTGAAGCTACACATACTAGTAACCCTATTGTAAATAAATCTTCGTTTTAGCCAGAACAGTCATTTGACAGTGTTGAGAACAAGGATGCAAGTATTTCTAAGTGTTGAAACTGTGCCTACAATAGCTGCATACGTGAATGTTTTAGTCAATTTTTAAAGTTTAAAATTGTTTGTTGCTTAGGATCTATTCTTTAGGAGTTCTGTTTTTATTTTTTTATCAGACTAGAAACTGTTTTAGTCATGTTTAAAAATAAGAGATTTTTATTTTGTATATTTGACTCTAACTCTATTTAAAGAACAAATGAATAACAATTATGTATCATTCATAAATATATCTGCTCTTCTCTGTTTTTTATCTAATCTTTAACAAATTAGTATCAAGAGCCATCATCTTGAGGGATCTGTGAGTTGAGAGAAACCATTATGGAAGCAGACATAACACACATAATACCACCACCAGTTTTTGATGGTGAGAAGTACGACCTATGGGCTGCAAGGATGACTACCCATCTTGAAGCACTAGATCTTTGGGAACTGATAGAAGAAGACTGTGCAGTTTGTCCACTGCCTGAAAATCCTACAATGGCTTAGCTAAAGAATCACAAAGAGAGGAAGACAAGAAAAGCCAAGGCCAAAGCTTGTCTTTTCTCTTCAGTTTCAAAAATCATATTTACGAGAATTATGAATTTGAATTTTGCGAAGGACATTTGAGACTACCTCAAATCAGAGTATCAAGGTAGTGAGCAAACGAAAGGTATGAAGGAACTTAACTTGGCTAGAGAATTTGAGATGCAGAGCACGAAGGAGACAAAAACTATCAAAAGTTATGCTGACAAACTGTTGAGTATTGCAAAGAAGGTATGTCTCCTTGGTAAGGATTTTCCTGATGAAAGGATAATGCAAAAAATACTTGTTATTGTACCTGGAAAGTATGAATCCAAAATATCAGCATTAGAGGAGTCAAAAGACTTGTCAAATATCACCCTTGGAGAATTGGTAAATGCTTTATAAGCACTGGAACATAGGAGAATGATGAGACATGAGGACGCAGTACAAGGTGTTTTTCATATAAAAGCACAAAACTCAGGAGGAGACAAAGATAAGAAGAACAACAAATGGAAGAACAAGAAACCAGCTGAAAGCTCCAACAAGCAACAAAATGATACTTTTCTGCCTTGTCCACACTACAAAAAAACAAACCACTCTAAAAACAATGTTGGTGGAGGCCTGACATCAAGTGCATAAAATGTGGTAAGTTGGGGCATGTAAAGCGGATTTGCAAGTCACCAGAGGAGGCAAAGGTGTCCATGGAGCAACAAGAAGAAGAGCAACTCTTTGTTACAACATGTTTTGTTACAAGCAATAGTTCCAATGATTCATGGTTAATAGACATCGGCTGTACAAATCATATGACAAATGACAAAACGCTTTTTAAAGAGCTTGACAAAACCATTGTTTCCAAAGTAAAAATTGGAAATGGTGATTTCATCTCAGTCAAAGGAAAAGGAATTGTTACTATAGAAAGTTTAACAAGTTTGAAACATATCTCTGATGTCTTATATGTGCTTGACATTGACTAGAATTTGCTTAGTGTGGCGCAACTAGTTGAAAAGGGCTTCAAAGTTATATTTGAAGGCAAATGGTGCTTGATTAAGGATGCAGAAGGCATAAATGTGTTTAAGGTGAAAATGAGGGCCAAAAGCTATGCTTTAAATCTCATGGAAGAGGAGCAAATAACTTTTTCAAGCACCTACAACAATAATGAATTATGTCACAAAAGGCTCGGACATTTCCACCTTGTGGAACTTCTATACATGCAGAAACATGCCTTGGTGAAAGGTGTGTCATTGCTTGAAGACAAACTGGCTGATTGTGTAGCTTGTCAATATGGCAAGCAAATTAGATTACCATTTTCCCAAACAATGTGGAGAACAACACAAAAATTGCAGTTAGTACATACAAATGTCGGAGGACCTCAGAGAACAACATCTTTGAATGGTAATAGATATTATATTACATTTATTGATGATTATTCCAGATTTTGTTGGATTTATTTCTTTAAATCCAAGACTGAGGTAGCTAACATATTTTGGAAACACAAAACATTGGTGGAGAATCAAAGTGGTTACAGGTTACGCATAATAAGATTAGATAATGGGAAGGAATATGCAAATGACACATTTCACAAATTTTGTGAAGAAGCTGGCATAAAGAACCAACTCACTATACCGTACACCCCACAATAGAATGGTGTAAGTGAGAGAAAAAATAGAAGTATCATGGAGATGACAAGGTGTATGTTGCATGAAAAGGAGTTGCCAAAGAAGCTGTGGGTAGAGGCTGCAAGCACTGCAGTATTTTTGCTTAATAGGTTACCATCCAAAGTGCTGAATAGAAAGACCCCATTTGAAGGCTGGTTTGGTTACAAACCAGATTTGTAGAATCTAAATTTTTTTTGTTGTCTTTGTTTTTCTTTTGTACCACAGGTTAAAAGAGACAAGTTGGACAAGAAGGCAGAACTAGAAGTTTTTATCAGATACAACAATACTTCCAAAGCTTATAGAATTTTTCAACCACAAAATGGAAAAATTCTTGTAAGTAGAGATGTCAAGTTCATGGAAGAAAAACAATGGAGTTGGGAGGAGTCAATAAAAAAGCAACTACCAGAAATTCCACAATTCATTGATGATGATATAAACGACTTTCCAGTTAGAGGTACAAGACTCTTATCTGAAATTTATGAAAAGAGTAATGTAGTTGTCTTGGAACCTGTTGATTTTAAAGAAGCTGAGATGGATGATAAGTGGATAGAAGCAATGAAGGAAGAGCTAAAGATGATCGAAAAGAATGACACTTGGGAGCTAGTGGATAGACCTCAACACAAGCAACCTATAGGAGTCAAATGGGTTTATAGAACTAAGCTAAATACAGATGGTTCTATAAATAAATACAAGGCTAGGTTGGTCGTGAAGGGCTATGCTCAAGTGTTCGGAGTGGATTTTTCATAAACGTTTGCTCCGGTTGCACGCCTCAATACAATTAAAATGCTGCTTTCTTTGACTGCTCAAAAGGGATGGAAAGTTTACCATTTAGATGTAAAGTTTGCCTTCCTAAATGGTTATTTGCAGGAGGAAATATGTGTGGAGCAACCAGAGGGATTTCAAGTCAAGGGACAGGAGGAGAAGGTCTACAAACTAAAAAATACCTTGTATGGTCTTAAACAGGCCCTTAAGGCCTGGTACAGTAGAATTGATGATTATCTTCAAAACCTTGGGTTTATTAAAAGTCCAAGTGAAGCTACATTGTATATGAAACCGATGGATACTAATTTAATCATAGTTTCTATCTATGTTGATGACTTGCTTGTAACAGGGAATGAAGAAAAGTTAATAATGGAGTTTAAAGTTGAAATGTCGCGAGTGTTTGATATGACAGACCTTGGCCTGATGTCTTTCTTTTTGGGTATGGAGGTAAAGCAAGACTATGGTGGAGTCTTCATATGCCAAAAAAAATACGCAAGGGAAATACTCAAAAAAATTCGCATGGAGGATTGCAAAAGCACTGCTACTCCAATGAACCAAAGGGAAAAATTCAATAAAGATGACGGGGCTTATAAGGTAGGGGAGCATCACTTCAGAAGCCTAATTGGTTGTTTAATGTATCTTACTGCAACCAGGCCCGACACCATGTTTGCAGTAAGTATGCTCTCAAGATTTATGCATTATGCTAGTGAAGTGCATCTTCAAGTTCTCAAACGGATTGTGAGATATGTCAAGGGGACTGTAGACTATGGTGTCAAGTACACTCAATCTCAGAATTTTCAATTTTATGGTTATTCTGACAGTGATTGGGGTGATTCAATTGATGATATGAAAAATAAATAGGTTATTGTTTCAGCTTTGGTTCAGGTATGTTTTCTTGGAATTCAAAAAAGCAAGACATAGTGGCTCGAAGCACAACTGAGACAGAATATGTGGCAGCCACTGTAGCTGTGAATCAAGCTATTTGGCTAAGGCGTATACTTGCTGATTTACATATGGAACAAAAGGAGCCTACACAAATCTTGTTGATAATCAAGCAACTATTTCCATTTCAAATAATCCTATTTTTCATGACAGGACTAAGCATTTCAAGATCAAGTTTTTTTTAAGGGAAACACAGAGAGAAGGTGAAGTCAAACTAATTTACCGCAGAATTGAAAATCAAGGTGCAAATGTCTTAACAAAAGCTCTTCTAAAAGCTAGATTTGAAGATTTAAGAAATAAACTAGGTGTCTGCAACTATTGAGGCAAGGAGGAGATTTTTAGAAACTGTGCCTGCAATAGCTGCATATGTGAATGTTTTAGTCAATTTTTTAAATTTAAAATTGTCTGTTGCTTAGGATCTATTTTTTAGGAGTTGTGTTTCTATTTTTTTTATCAGATTAAAAACTGTTTTAGTTATGCCTAAAAATAAGAGATTTTTTGTTTTATATATTTTACTCTAACTCTATTTAAAGAACAAATGAATAACAGTTATGTATCCTTCATAAATATCTTATGTGTTTTTTTTATCTAATCTTTAACACTAAGATACATCAGTTGCCGAATTAGCATCCCGGGCTAATTTCGTCCAACTAGCAAAATCACATGCAAGCACCACAGCTGCAGTTTTTTCCATCTCAGGGTCCAACACCCTCACAATTTAGTCAAGGGAGGTCTTTGCAACCACATGGTGCTTCTATAAGTACAGCCAGGTCAAATCCGTTACATGTTATACAATTCCCTTCACCAGTCCAAAGCATTGCAAATAACCCTTTCATTGGATTTGGATATACTATTTTAATTAGTTCTCTGTCTCAAGGCGTGATCTCATTGGCTAACAAGCTGCCTGCACAGGTGTTATGATTGATCAAGGATCAATCACTGGACTTCGAGGGCCAGACCTCCCAAGCACGAAAATAAAGAAGATAAGTGTTTGATTCGAATTGTTCATCTGCCTTCTTTCATTAAATGGGTATTTATAATGGAATTACAATAACAAAATTTGTATTCTTGTGTGGGTAGGTCCTAACAGAAAGGGAATATTCTTAGTAATGGCAGACAAAGATCAAGGGCTATTCCCCTGATATCCAGCTCAGCAATTCCAGCTCATCGTGGCTCCTCTCAACGGTTGTTAACGGCTAGTGAAGTCCTTCAGGTATGTAGGTGCTTTAATTTTCCTTTTGGGTCTCGTCTCTGAGTTGCTATCAACAGGTATCTAATGTTAATAGCAATCATAAGTTCATTTCTTTTTATCCTTGGTTGAGTTGATTGTGCCATTCAAGAGTTAATTAAGTATTTGTTTTTAGGATTCTGTTGGGACTGAGTTTAATCCAGATATTCTGAAGGTTTGTCATGAGTCTGCAGTGAATGCCTTGTATGGTGATCTCCCTAGACAATGCAAAACTTGTGGGCTCCGATTCAGAAGCCAAGAGGAACACAGTAGCCATATGGATTTGCATGTGACTAAGAATCGGATGTCTAAAAGCCATAAGCAGAAGCCCTCTCGTAAGTGATTTGTGAGTGTCAAGCTGTGGCTTAGTGGTGCAGAGGAATTGGGAACTGAAACAGTTCCACATTTTTTGGCAACAGAAACCATAGATTATGAAGAAAGGAAAGATCATGAAGAGGTTGCAGTGCCAGCTGAAGAGGACCCCTTAAAAACCGGTTCATAAGGGGGTGGTCTACCCAGCTATATAAGCACTTATCATGTTCACGAATTACCCGATGTGAGACTATTCTTAACACGCCCCCTCGAGCCAGGGCTGGCGGCACCCACCGGACAGAAGCAGAATATGGCTCTGATACCATATTAAATTTTATAGTGCAGCCAAGGCATCCGAAAGGTCCCCTTAAAAACCGGTTCATAAGGGGGTGGTCTACCCAGCTATATAATCACTTATCATGTTCATGAATTACCCGATGTGGGACTATTCTTAACAACAACAACAGCAGGCGTGGATAGGTCACAGTTAGGCCCCATAATTCATGCTAAATGCAGATCATGCTCTAATATGCAGTATGCTGATGAAGAGGGTGCCAATGCAGATCATACTAAAGTTGACCAGTTTTGTGCATTGTAACTTGTGATTTTTCATTAGTGTATCTTAGAGTAGAGTTGAATCTTGCAATACCATGGCCATTCTGCCAAAGTCAAGTAGATGCATAGTTGGTACATTGTTAGCCCCTTGCATTTTTGTCCCCAAATCAAAACTATTGTTAGTGCATTGCTATTTTTGGATGGGGTACAGGAGTTTAAACAATGCAGCGAGATGCTATCAGTTTGATCAGAAATGGTTATTCTTTCTACTAGTTAGCTGGTAATTGACATAGCACTTACTGTTTGTATTTTTATCAAATTATGCATAAATGAGAGCAGACTTCAAAGATACTTTATATCATTTTCTTCATATAAATTTGTTGCGCTAGCCATTTTTCTCCCTTCGCCCTTATTCGCTATTTTTAATTCCAATCATTTTGGTTTCTTACTGTCAGGGAATAAAAGAATAAATAAGGATTAGCATAATTATCCAATTTTTGAATTAACTTGTTAATTCTTATAAGTTTATGGGTTCATTAATCTTGTGTGACTTGATTAGTATGTAAATTTTTTTTAATAGATTCTATAAACTCTTGAGTTTATCACAAGTCAACAAGTTTAAAAAATTAGATCAAAATGTAAATCATTTTTTATTTTTTCTACTTGTTTAATATTCAACATATCTTTATTTAATGTGTTGTTTTCTGATAAAAAATTCTTACCTTTAATAATATCAATCTTTTGTTCTCTAATAATATCACACCCTTATTTAGAATGATCTTATACTATTGCAAATTATTATCCAGTAATAATGCATTATTAGACTTGATTATTTAAATATTGTGAAATTTATAATTTATTATTTTATTTTATTATATTATTGAAATGTTTAATTGATATGTTATTTATAAATATTTTATTATTATTTTTATATGAAGTGCACTCTTAAAAATTTACGAATTAAGTTCACGGGTCGAGATTATAAAACTTAACGGTTTACATAAATCCTCAGAGTTTGATAAACTTAAAAATAATATTTTTAATAAAAAAAGTTTCAATGTTCTCAATCATCATACCGTTGCACAATAAATTTTAACCGTGAATTCTTTTTTGCGTTTTGATTATTGCACACTAATTTGATTGTTTTGCTGTCAAAAAGCATAACCGTTACAATTTTAACATTAAAAGTTTTTTGCTATTGCATTTTTTACCATTGCATATCAACATAAACCTCTCAAATTTATCATTCTTATTCTCATAAAATTCTTAATTACCTTTTTTTTTATTTGTTTTCATCCAATCCAATGAAACCAAATCAAAATATTATATCATAGAAGGAAAGTTAAATTTAATCTTTTTAAACAAAATTTCAAGTTAAGTCTTATAAATAAAAAAAAAAATTCAGTATGAATGACTAGTTAGATTCATTCATATAAATTAATTATTGATAAAATTGATAAATATTTCACATCAATATTCGAGTGTCCAATAAGTGAGAATCGAAGATTATTCTTCATACACATAACAAATTTCTTTTACATCCAAAATATGGGTCTCTAATATGTGTCATTCTTGTTATTAGCATGACATCCTAACCAACTCAACTAATAGGTCTATTAAAAAATAATTAATGTTGATATATAATATTAAATTTTTAATATATATTTAATACACATATAAATTTATCTAATAAATTTTCTAACAATTTTGATATAATAATATATTATATTACGTATATAAATTTTTATGCGGACTTTTAAATACTGTACCTTTCATTATTAGATTCGATTACAGTAGAAGGAGAAGCTTCCTAATATTGTATCTAGGAAAAATCCAGGCGTTAAAGCATAGGAGTATATGATGAGAGAGTTAATTTGATTCCATCTATAATCTAAACCAGTGCCTTTTCGATCCCCGCAAAGAAAGTCTTAACTCAACAGTACATATTCAGAGATTTATTATTTACACTTTACATTTACAGCCCAAAATTTTCGGACCACCTGTCAAATATTGTCCTTCATGTACAGTACCTTCTCTTGCATTCTTTTACATCTGTCACTACTGCTTCATATCCTTTCGAAAATGTAAGAGTAATTATACATAAAATGAAAATATAATTATACATAAATAATTAAAATTGTTTTAATCATTTGTTTAAATTATATGACTGATGCGCGTGGACAGGCAACAGACAATGTAATCTAAGAAATTGTTTTTTGTATTATTATATATATATATATATATATATATATATATATATATATATATATATATATATATATATATATAATAAGTGATAGAATATGATAGAAGAAACAAATAAAGATAAAGAAAAATAATAAATGTTAATAAAATTTTAGAATAAAGGAGTGTTCATATAATTTATATACCTTATATTATAAATTGTTGAAATCTTTGTGTAGTTGTGTGTGCGTCTTTAACTTAAAAGTGGTCTAACTCTTTTTAATTTGCACCTTCGATTCTCATCAATGACCTTTAATACTATTTAACTCTTTAATTATAAAACTGGGAAAAACTAATGTTTTGGTGCAAGCAAATACTAAACTCTTTTTGTGCTCCTACCATCATCATTGCTGCATGGTGACAAACCTATACTATACATACCTAACTCTACACATTCTTATCTGGTGCATTAAAATTAACTTTTGCTAGAAGTATTTCTCTTTCTTCCTTGAATGAACATTGAAACACACGGCAACATGTCCTCTCTCAACACTATTACTGACCCAAGCTTTAGCAGGTTTTTGCTACTCATTCTCAATCACGTATCATATCTATTAAAATTAAATACTTAATCACCAAAGGCATGCAATGCTGATGAGCTGGCTCTTGTTACTCACCTTTGAAGACCTTTATCCTGTTATTCATGCATTTTGTGACCTTGTTCATTGATCAATAATCATATATATTACGAGTTTAGTGTGGATTTACTGTTCCCAATAAAATTATTTCATATTAATACTATGATCAGTAGAAAAATTAATTATTGTTTTTTGTAAAATGACTTCCTATCAATATCAATACCATAACCATGGTTTGTAAAAGAAATTATTGTGAGTTTAGTGCCTATATGAGAACTTTTGGCCGTGACATACCCATTGCCATTAATGAATTCTAAGAATTAGTTGAGTTTGGGATTTTCTTCAGGAGACAACTTCAACCCATCCTTTCTCACAAAGTACCTGTATTACTTATTGTTACTGACCAGTCGGCTGGCTCCCTTCCTCATCTCTAGCATGGAAACGGGTTGTTGTGTACCAATTATGCAAGAGGAGAAGTCACATCACACTGACTGTAACTTTATGAGTGGTTTTCGTTGAAAATTCAATGCTTTTTTTTATTTATTTCTCTAAAGCAAGTTATTTTCATGTTAGAAAGTCATGGGATTTTTTTTTTTTTTAAGGAAAAGAGCATTAAGGATAACTCCTCCCCGTATAAGTACTCTCCATTCATATAATAAGAAATCAAACCATATGTTATCATAATTCAATGCTCCTATTGGCTATTGCCACTATGGTCAATCCACCTTAGGGGCTGCAGATTTTCTTTAAAACTAAATTAAATTAAACTGAACCCGTTTTATAAATTAGTTTTTAATTAAAATTATTTTATGATTTGATAAAATACTTTAGTTTTTGGTGAACTATTTTAAACCACTCTTTACATTAATTTTGAAGAAAAAAGTTTTAAACTAATTTTTAAATTGCAAAAAGGTTTTTAAACAAATTTAGCTTAGTTTTCTAAATCTGTTTTTTTTTTTTACGCATTTGGACTTAAAAAAACTGCCCATCCTATGTGCTATTAACCTTTGTCTACATTTTTTTGGAAACATATTTAATATATGGTTTAGAAAATATAAATAATACTACAATGTAACTAATTTGGCGGTTGAGTACACTTCAAAAAACTCTCATTCAACGTAGTGTGCATGGTTTGATTTTAAAAAAAAAATGAAACCAAATTGAACTACTTCTTTGGATAAGTTTATTAACCAAAATCATATTATTTTGTTTAAACCAATTCAAATTTTCATGAATCAGTTATAAACCGGTTTAAGTATAGAAATATTTTTAAAACGGTTTTGATAGCTAAATTGGGTTTGAGCCAATTTCTGAATGCAGAATCGATTTTAAACCAAAAAAACAAGGAGTATCATGCTGCCGCGCCAAAAAATCATTGCATAATGACCATAGTGCCTCCTTCATTAATTATATTCTCAGGCACAGTTGAATATGATAACTCTATTCTATTCTCTCCTCCATTCTTCTAAACCCTAAAAAAATACGTGGAAAATTTAACATAATGTATACTCCTAATTTATTTAATATTTTCTGCTTTTAAACTTTGATAAATACTTCAATACTTAGTTAAATTTACAAATTACTACTGATCTTTACCTTCAACATATTAATAAACAATTATTTATCATGTTGGTAGGTAAGTGGAGCACGTTATAATATCTTCCATTCTTCCGGAAACCCCAAGAACGATACATATCATAATAATTTTCAGTGGACACTGGACAGCCTTCTCTCACTGCTAAATTTATTTTAATAGTATCCCATCAACCAACGGTTTCTCCATTCTGCAGCCATCAAATATATTCTGCACTCTGCACATTTGATTCAGTCCATCACAGCAGAAGAAAAAAAAAAGGAAGAAATCCCAGAAGATCGAAGCTGTAAGCCAGCAAGGCAGCAACCATATTAATTAATTTTTAACCTTGCTTGCTATTAATTCTTTCCATCATTGATCCTTGCAGCAGGTACGCACGATATATTAATGCATTCTTTTTCTTTTATTTCGATGCATGATGTTTATGGTGCCAAAAAATATTGCCAGCGAAATTTTCTTCTTCCACGACAACGAGTAATTAATACAGCTAACAACTAAGATTGGAGCTGGGGCTGACCTGCGTAAATATAACTTCTTTTGGTGGCTATGTGGTGTAATGAAAATCTGACATCATAGTAAATTGTGCAGATAAAAGGGATCGAATCGAACACCTAGCTAAAGCTTGTGGTGCACATATATAGCCCGTACCTTGTAATATATCCCTGATCATGAAAATCATTACTAGTATATATATATATATAGCAGAGGGGTTGTTCCCTAAAATTACGGACGAGCTCACCTCAGTATCCCCCATAAAAGGACAAGCTCACCAGCGTTATATATGAAGAACCGAACCCAAAGGTAATGCTATATATCTTTCATCTGCTTAGATATTCCGAGGTTTTGTTTGGATTGATGAGTTAATAATAAAACAAGCTAATTAAAATGAATATATGTTAGTTGTTCTTGTTTCTTAGAATAAGATCATAAGATGAAATGAAATGTATTGAAACTTACACAAAGTATTTTACATTTCATTTCATCCAATAAGCTTATATTTCTCTTACTATATATATATATTTGGGGCTATGGAATATAATTAATAACTAACTGTTCACTAATATAATATATATATTGTCGCTAATGTCATTATTCATTCTCATGTGTCCTTTTTATTATGAGCTAATCATATCAGAGACAGTGTGAGGGAGAATAATATTATACTAAATGTAAATATATCTTTCTATCGAAATTCAAATTTTAGTTTATTATACTGTAAGAATTAATTTCTTCCATTGTACCCAACCCTTGTACCCAACTCTTGTTGAGCTGTTCACTAATATTTAGTAATAACTTTTACTTTTTCATTTGTTTCCCAAATAATGAAATGAATATTTTAGCTCACTTTCTTATAAAATATTTAAATAAAACTATAATAACTTTATCCCATACATTGTATTTTGTTGTATCATATGTTACTCATCAATCCATATATATTCAACTGTAACTAGAATGTTGATGTTTGGTAAGAAGAGAAAGATAATTTTTTTCTAAATTAATGAATATACATGTTTTATTTGCAAAATTTTTAAAATGAAATGAAATAAAATAAACTTGATCACGCAACATTTTAACAGTTATTTATTTCGATAATTATTTCAATTATCATAATTCAGAAATGAAAACTATTCCGTATCCTGTCTTAGAAATTAAAATCTTCTTTGTATCAAAGCATACCCTTAGAATTATATATAATAATAATAATAATAATAATAATTATTATTATTATTATTATTATTATTATTATTATTATTATTATGCAAACAACGTAGACTTGTGATAAAAAAAAAGTTATTTTTTATAGTAATAATGTATAAACCTTTTAGTGTATCAAATACTCTATCATCATCAATGAATAGGTCATTAGTTCAAATGATATTATGTTTGATTCTCTTAAATCAAATTTTGAATTCAAATTATGAATAATAAAAAAATATAATTAAGAAAAAAATCTTCACTGAAAATGACAAATCGAATTTTCTAACACATTATATCACATTTTTTATTCTTTATATTTCTCTGTTTAATTGTCGAATAGAATTTAGTATATCCATCCAACTTTTCCCTTATTTCCCCTTCTTTCTTCTTGTCTCACTTTGTTTACTTGCATAGTTCCATGCATGCGCACTTCCTAATACTATATAGATATTGATTCTTCTGATTGAACAAGTTTCTACGAAAAAAAGTTTCTCCCAAAACCATGAATAGGATCAAAGATGCAATATGTTTCGGACCACAACCGTTTGTCCTCTTTCCAATTATTGCCTGAACTTTCTGTGCAATTAGCAGTGCATCTACTATAGTAATTCGGGGTCATCTCTTTCTATTCGCAGAAGAGCTACCGACACTACTATATGTCCTTAGTCCTTCTTCCCACAACTTGCCATTAAAGGAGGCAAAAGCCAACCCTGCAATATTATCAGTGTTCCCAAAAAACGCCAACTTAATCAAGAAGATAGACTAGCTATTAGTGGCACATTACCGAAATGTGTAATTCAATTTAGTAAAAGAAGTTAGTTTCTTACACATGATAATTCATTCTGTAAAGGGATTCATATCTAATATAATATTGGACTACTGTATTGAGTAAAATTTCTTTCTGTAAAGATATTTTCGAAATGCAAAATAAAATAAATAATAATAATTGACTATTTACCATGCCGTTTCCAACGCTTGGAGATTGAAAAAAAATATTTTTTTTAATTTTTATTTTATTTTTTAAGTTTAGATAAATTGAGTATCGGAGACATGTTAGAATTAGGACAAAACCTCATTAGATTATCTAGCATGAGGCTTAAAGAAACTATTATAACAGTATTTAATTACTAAAGCATATCATTCTTAACTGGACCAATTGGGCATTTCATTAGATTCTTAATTTACCGATAGCTTTTCCAATATCACGGTATAACATTTCATAAATATGTTAAGTTTGAAAAAAAAAATATTTGGACAGTAGCAGGAGCTACATTAATTTGTGTATCGATCATGGCATTGAATCTTTTCTTGCAGTGGTAGGCCACACCTCATGAATATAACTATAAACACCACGCAACTTCTTTTTTTTTTACTGCAACACCACCCAACTTAAGGATGCTTTCTTTGCCTATTACAGTTTTTTTTTCCATTACTGATTGGTGTCACTGCTCCAAAGATAATTGGTTACAAATATATATATATATAATTAAAGTATCACTTTCGTTTAAAATTATAGCTATGATAATAACACAAGGGAGTGTTTATATGGTACAATATGGTACAGTCTTATTTCATTTAATGATATTCTCAAAACGAAATTATACACTTTCATTTCGAAATAAATTATATTATCCATACAATATTTTCTTATATATCTTTTTAAACACTATTTTTTCTCTCTGTTTCTTCATTTCATCAAACATCTTATCCCTTCTTCTTTTTTTTTTGGTGGATCCCTTCTTTTCTTTCTATTTCTTTGTTTGTTGTAAAAAAACATGATAGAAAAATATTATACAAATATAATTTCCCTTTCAAGTTATGTCATTAATTATAATTAAGGTTCTGCATGATAATAATAAAAACTTTAAATACTCTTAATTAATCGAGAAAAACAATATATGTTCATTTAATTATGTTATATTCTTATTTTATTATATTGTTCTCTTAGTCGGCATTATTGAATTATTGGAATATAAGACAACATCACGAAGAACACAATTTGTCAAGATTGTGGAATCTATGACAAGCTTTGGCTTTATGGAACTTTGAAAAATGTTTATAGATGAAGTCGCAGCTAGGTGATCGACTTCAAGTTGAACATAGATCGACAAATCTTAACAAATTGTATTATGACAAGCACAAAAGTGGTTGTCTCAAACCTTCTCTTAACAAAAGAGTGGCCATTCCTAGCTTTCCAAACCCACCAAAGAGTGAACTAAAACTATTGAGCATAAAGACGAATTCCATATTTAACCTATATATAAGCAAGTTTAAAAGAGCTAGCTCATGCACGAAAAGTCGAAAACCATAACTCCCAAGCAACAATTACACCAGAAAGCAGTGCGGGCCTAAGTTCGCTCAAAACTCATAAAACGAAGCTATATGTGAAATTATGTTTAATTGTAACGATTTTCTCAAGCACATACGGAACATTAAAAGGAGAAGAAATTAATACAAGCCTAGAAGTCAACATTAGAAAACACTTGAAGAAAGTTTCTCCAAGTTTTCAGCACAATATATAGTTAAATGTCTACGCAAAAATTGAGATAGATAAAGAGAAATCCAGAGTTATTATTATGTTTATAGTCAAACAAGGTCAGATGGAACTACTTTCGCCTTCATTAGGGATAGTCAATGCCCGAACCTAACATCCTTCCTATATGGTGAAGTACTTTTCTAGCTACTTCGGCGCCTAAGAAATTCTAACATTACATATAGGACACTCTCTAAGGTGCGTTAATTGACTTGGTTCCCTTGTTCTGAACACTAAAGTTTGAACCACCTTCCATGCTCATCTTTCATCTTTCTCTTTGTTATTTCTGCATGTAGGACAAGAAAAAACAAAACAAAATTAGTGACTGAAATAATTTCTCTGTAATTTCTGTAAATTCATTACTAAAATTTTTGTGACTATATTATTAGTGAGGAAAAAACAATTTTCGTTATAAATTTGGTCGCTAATTGTTTTTAGGAAAACAGTACATGGCAACAGCACTTACTATTTTTCACCATTAAAAATCAAACGTATGTTAATTAAATTCAAGCAAATGAACATGAACATGTAAATTATAAAAGAAGGGTCATTACATCAATTTACTTACAATTATTGAGAGAGCTTAATTAGCACTTTAGTTGCCATCAAGCGACACTGCATCTCTGATCTTTTCAACTGTTCTCTTTATCAAACTGTTAACAGTTGTCACGGAACCAACAGAGATTTTCGAAGTCGGAGCTGAATCCACCAGTATCTGAAACGCAACTGTGAGAAGACAGCCTCCTCCGGATCCAGCCTCACATATGGGCCCGGGCCCTCCGTTCAGTCCAGGCCCATCAGGAAGAACAGCAAAGCCCGAAGGGAGCAGGGCCACATAATCTGGATTACCACCTCCCAACACAACATTTATGGCAGCTACATCAATAGGAGCATAAATCACAAATGAGCCTGTAGCATCAATGAAACTCTCTTGAAGTATCAGCATATTGTTCTGGCCCACATTCTGAGTCTACAAATTGCATTCACCAAACAGCATGTTAGACATATTTATAAGTAATGACATGTATAATTAAAGTGTATCTTTTTAATAGCATGCTAAAAAACAAGCAACTTACATTCACTCGAAGAAGAGAGACACAATTTCCATGGTCTCTCCCGTTAGCAATATGTGCAAGTTCGTTCACTTGAGCCCCGGTTGACAGAATGTCCCACTGTAATTAAATTCAACAAGATGTTTAAAAATTTGAAGAAAGAAAAATAGCTACCGATTCAGCTTCCCTCCAAGGCCAAGGAGGAATCAAAACTATATATAAATTAGATGAGAAATTAAATGCTAGCAATATGATACTTTCATCATCTATATTTCTAAGAAGTTTTAGTAAAGATACTAAATATTGTATTATGAATATAGGGTGATGTATGTAAGCATTGAAATCTGATACATTACTACCTGATTTCTTGTGTTTTCTGATCTAAGAAACTCAAAAACTCTCCTTGCAGGAACTGGGAGCCAGAGAGAAGTTGCAGCACTGAGCACTATACCAGGAGGTCTGCCTGGATCATCAACGCTCTTTCTGGTCATGACCCTAACATCTTCAAGACCACTTGGTAGTGGTGTCCAGGCATTTGCAGTTGAAGCACCAACGCCAGTACAAAAGCTCAATACCATTCTTTCAGCCAGCTTCATCATGCTTTTCCGACTCTCGTGACTTGTTATCACTGCATACATACATACATATAAGCATTCAAAGTCACACTGATTAATTAAGTCATTTTAATTAACACAATCTTAATTAAAAATGAAATGATAACAAAAAATAAAAATTGAAGCAAGATGATGAGATGTCACATATATACCACAAAGTGCCCCTTGGGGTATGTTGGTGGCCATTGCACTAGCAAGACGTTCGCATGTCCTATCAATTGCTGCAACCCAACGTTTAGCTCCAAACGCAAGGGTAGAATCAACCAAATTTTTGTAAAGATTATGCACCTCGCTGTCGTCCACCTCTACATGTTCAACCCATATGACCTGAAGAAAACAATTGATTAATTAATGGTTAAAATAAAGTTTTCTCAATCGGGAAGTAATTAATTATGTACCCATTGTAGAATGAAGTTGATAATTGAAATATGACCTTTGAGTAACCATTTGGCAATTCTTGAATTATGCAACCAGAGGGTCGTCTTCGAATTTTTGTGATTGCACCAGGTCGCAGATGATCCATTGAAAAATCAACCACCGCCCACGATTGTCCTTGGTGCTTCTTACAGAACCTGATGAAATAGTTGTCACGAGTAGGAACAAGGGGTGAAGGAACCTGAAACTCAGCTGACATCTGAAACACCAAATTCAATTCTAATTATTAGATGATATATTAATTTAATTTTCTTCAGTTTAATCAATTCTCACGAGAGGTGAGAAATTAACTGGGTCGATCGAGTAGAATTAGAAATTAAAACGAAATTAATAAATTAAACTTTGCGTACCACTTGGCAGGCACCATCGTATCTTATAGTTTCTCCAGTTGACAGCACTTCGTGTGTTACCGCCCTTGAAACGATGCCGCAAAACATGTTTGACCATTGATTCTGAAAATCATCATCAACAGCATCAAAGTCAGTCAACCAGGTTAATATATACTGTATGATTCTCAAAATTGTCGAAACCTAACATTTTTATTTTGACAATAATTATATTTTATTCAAATACATGTTATAACAAATTTAAAGGCTAACAATAATACAATAAATATTGATTACATTATAAATTAATTAAAGACATTAAAAAAATAAAATGTAAGAAATAATTAAATTTTATTTAATATACACTATCATATTCAAATCTTAATTTTTTTAAAAAATATTGTATATAAATTTTACATGTAAATCTATTGTACTTAATATTATTACAATAATGTCTTACCTTCCATAAAAATGAATATACAAAGAAGAAGAGTGAAAAACATACTAGCAATAAATAACATGATGGTAAAACAAAGTTGGGAACAGTAATACTCACGACATCCATAAGCATCTCAACGAGTTTCATATGATGCATGATAACTATGGCTGTTTGCCTAGAAGATTCGGTTCTTGCGCCCAAGAGTGTTGGACCTATGCCCCTAGGGAAAACCCTCAGGTATTCATCTTCATTTACAACTTCACTGCCGTAGTTGCCAGGGACCCACAAAGGATCTCCAGACAGAGACAACCGGTTGATTTCCTCTATTGCCACCAGACCAATCTCCCCAATTAAAGTTTTATCAAAACAAGAAAAAAGGGGGAGTTCCCTAAGAGGATCATTGCCACCATATATTTCCCCAACCATGGCTGCAGGTTGTGCTTGTGCTACAGCTACAAAGTTGTTGTTCTTGTTGTTGTTACCAACTCCCAGATCTAGCGAGCGCGAAGGCATCTGGTTTTGAGATGGCATGTTACAGTACGAATTGCTTCCAGATTTTCCAGCATGCTTGGCCGCAGGTCCTGACATACTAGCAATCTGAAATATAAAAAGTAAAAACAAAATATGAAAAAAAAAAGAGGTTATTTAGTTTGTTCAAGCAAAACGTAGTAAACCAAGATTTGAATCCTCGTTTAGAAGACCGTCTTCATTGAGGACAGTCTCCAAAATAGGATACCTTTGAAGAAAAAACAAACATGCTTTGTGTGGGTGGTGGTTTACCTCCTCTTTTAATCGTGCATTCTCGATCCTCAACTGCTGCTCGTCAAAGGACATCTCTCCAAGAGCAGTAGGGCCTCCACAGCTAGGGCATAAAGCATTAGCTAGTGCATTCCTGTACCTACGGTTTTCTGCTCGAAGCTTGTCATTTTCAACCCTCAGAAGATTGTTTTCATATCGTTCTTGTTGCGTCTGTATACATGATCAAAGAATATCATTACATAATGGCGCAACATGTAGTATTCGATTACGATATATTTAAGACAAGATAAAGTATACTTCAATCTTGTTTTTTTAAAGTGTGGAAAAAATGGTAGTGAGAATAATTAATACTGGTTAGAGTGCTAGTGACATATATATTTAGGATTTCGTACGAGTAGATAGAGATGGATTGAAATTATTTCTACAGTGATAAATGCTCACTTCAAAATGAGGATATTAGAATTGAAACAAGAGAGATACAAAGAAAAAAGAATTAAAGAGAAAAAGTGACATGTGTAATAGGTGACGTGATGAAAAAACACAAAAAAAAAAGATTAAAAAAAACAAAAGTAAAAATAAGATAAAAGACAAAGCAAGTGTATGTTTATAATTTCTTTGCTTTTCTTCTTTAAATTTTGTTTCTGTCCCGAAATGAATTTGGTCCCCAGTCATATCAGACAGTGATTAAATTGAACTCCTTGAATAAAAATTGAATGACTCATAGTCTAATGCATATTTTATGTATGAAACACAAAATCTGAGTTGTCTAAATCTTTTAAGGAACAGTTCTGATCTGTTAACCGGATGATATATTGCTTAAAAAAATTGACTGTAGAAAATCTAGATCCTTCTCATTTGTTAAGTATTTTCTAATTAAAAATTAATATTTTATTAAAAATAATATTTTTGTTTGTTGAAGTATTGTTTTTTTAATTGAATATATATATGTGTGAGTGTGTGTGATAAATGAATATGATGGGAAAAAAGAGATAAAAATAAATAAACTTTGCAGGGAAAAAAACCAAAGAAAAAATAAATATGCCATAAAAATAATTTTTTCTTAATTAGAAAAACAGGAAAGACAGATATAAGGTAATTATCCTTAAGCAAACAAACTTATGGTGCTATTTGTCTATCGTTACAGAGGCTTTTTCTCCTTAATTTACCTACCTTCACTTGGGTGCGCTTGTTTTGGAACCAAAACTTGATTTGCAAAGGCTCCAATCCGAGCTCGCGACCAAGCGCTTTCCTTTGCTTTTCATCAGGGTGAGGGCAACCCTTGAAGAAACTGACAAACAAGACAAGAGTTCATCAAAAACATAGCCAAGTAGTTATTTAATTATATGAAAACTAAGCAAGTGCAGTAATAAATATAGTATATTTTTTCCTTCTTATTTTATTAATTAGATAAAAAGGAATTAATGGTGAATTGGAATATTTCTAACAAAACTAATAATAAACTAATAAAAAAAATTATCGGAACATAGACCCTTACGATTCCATCTCCGAAATTTGGTGGTGTGTGTGGCGGGTGTGGCGCCTCCTTTTGAATCCTTCTTCGAGATCTTGGTCGTCGTCACCGGAAGCAGGAGCTTCCATGGTGGTTTCTTTGTTCGAAGGTTCCTGTTCCTCACGGTTCCTTCCCGAATTATTCTCCGAGGATGTTCTCTGTAATGACATCTCCATCAAGCACTGTGGTTGTTGCTGCTGTTGTTGTTGAGAATTGAACGCGTTTGTGTTCTGACTGTTATACACTGCCGCAATCCTTGTGTTCCAAAAGCCACGCTCTCATTCTTCAATCTGCATGCAAGATAAAAAAAAAAAAAAGTGAAAATTAAACACTAAACATGCGACACACAATTTACACAAAAGGATAGTACCAATAAAATGTTTTATTTTGATTTTTAACAATGAAAAACACACCATGCAGCCTTAGTCTTGCACGCAAAAGAGATATCGGGGATGGCCAAAAATAAAATAAATAAATAAATAAATAAAACAAGTGGTTTGGCAAAAGCCTTTCTCACAAAAAAGCCAAGAAGGGTCTCATTTGGAAGCTTTTATTTTTCAAAAATCCCTGTGATAACAAACCACACTGGTTGGGAGTAGCAACCTCTCTAATGTAAAAATTCGGATATGGAGGAAAAGAAAAAAAGTTCCATACACATAATGATGGAGTATATAAACAAGGAATAAATTAAAGAGCTTTACCAAAAATCTTTTATAAATAGTATGAGAATGTTAGTTTAATGTTCGTACAATAATGTACTACATGTGTTTAATTAAGAAAAAGCAAGCAAGAGATTAAAGAGAGAGGAAGAGCTCACCAGATTTTGATCAGACTTGGATGATGGGTGTAGGGAGATTTTTTTTTCCGACCACTACCACTTTTACAATCCCAAAGCTGATCAAAGCCTTTCTTCTCACTCTCCTTGTAGCAAAGTTCTGTGCTCTTATCCTCCTCTTTATAGCATCTCTTGAGATTTAGGTGCGTTTTTAATTTGGCCCTGAAATTCTGCTGAAACTACGCTGGAGAAGAGGGGGAGAGAGAGAGAGAGAGAGAGAGAAAGAGTTGGTACCAAAAACTCTCTGGATCTGTTCCAGAACTACGAACGGAGTTAATAAGGTTCTTTAAAGTGGGCCTTGATGTCTTTTGTTTGTGCTTAACCTTAATCTCTCTCTTACATGCAGAAAAAAATACAATATATTTATTATTTTTTAGACATTAGTAGTAAATGAGAATTCAGAGAGGACAAAATAGAAAAAGGGTTGACATAGTGTGAAGACTTGACAGTGGTTACAAGAAAAGGAGAAAAAAAAGGGATTGAAATTGAAACGCATACTGAGTAAGTGAAATCGAGGTGTGTGCATCTCTCTCTCTCTCTAAATCCAAAGTAACCGAAACATGACTTGTATATATTCAAGTCAAAAGCTGAGGTAATAATGTGCGTTAAAAAAAAAAATAGAAAAAAGCACAGAAAAAGGTTACTTGAGGGTTGATGAAGGAACTAGCTAGCTCATAAACCGTTTATGTGGTCACCCAAAGAAACTTGTGGGTGGGAACTAAGGAACCGAAGGAGTTGTTTTAGGACAATGGTGACTAAGACCAAAACCACATACTGGTATAAGGGTAGGGTTCAAGTGGAGGAACCAAGAAGTGGGGCAAAAAGAGACAAAAAAAGAAAAAGAAAAAAAAAAGTTTGGGGTGGTGATGACGAAAGAGAGAAGAGAAAAGAAGAGGGTGTGAAGAGTGAAGTTATTGCTGAGCGTATTGAGCGGGTGTAACTGCATTAATGGAGTGACGAATGACATAAATATAGAGAGAGAATATTACTATATATCTTCTTTGTTCAAATTTTATTTGTATGGTGTGGGGAACTGAATCTTTGTTTCTTAATTCATCCGTCTCAAACCTTCATCTTTGTTTCTTAATTCATCCGTCTCAAACCTTCATCTTTGTTTCTTAATTCATCCGTCTCAAACCTTCAACACTAGACAGCATTTGCATTGCAGGGTGTGGGTTCTGCTGTGCATTTACCATGTTTGTTTTGTGAAAACGTTTTTTTTTTCTTCTTATGGTCAGATTATTTGTAAAATTTGAAAAAGTCAATAACTGGTCAAATTAAATAATTAAGCATATGAATATTTTTATTTAGTAATACTAGTTTTTTTATTCAAAAAATTGTTCAGTATTAAAAGTTTGAAGATAAGAATCATTATTTAATATAAAATTTTAGTAATTTGAATTTAAACTTAAATTCTATGAATATCAATCAATTGAAAATTATGATAAGAAATTTGATTTTTTACATAGTTATTGTAAAAGACAACTAAACTGTTATATATGTTAATTTGTTATTGGATGACAAGATATTGTTAGTACATTACTATATATTTACTCTAATGATTTTAGATATGCTATATATTACAAAAAAAAAATCGGCAAACATAATATGAGATTTCTATTTTATATGTTATTGGTTGAATATTAAATAAAAAATAAAGATGGTTGAGAACATATATTAATTATGCGTTCTATATGATGTGAATGATAACTAAGCTGTTTCCCTACTCCTCTAAAAAAGAAGCTTTTTCCCTACTAATTTAAAATTTATATAAAATAGAAATATTTGTATCAAATTACAATTATAAAAAAACTTTAAAATCAATTTAAAAAACTTAAATAGGCATATTAAAAAATTAAAATATTTTAAAAAATTAAAAGTAGTTCTTTACAAGAAAAAGTAGCAGACAAATCTATATTCTATAAAACGAGAAAGTTACATGTGCAATAATTGTTTTAAAAACATTATATTAATAAAATAATTGCATTCAATTAATTAGTCTAAATATCATCCAAAGAAATATATTCGTATCTTTTTTAAAGTATTATCTAAAAAAATAATGGTTAAAACTATGATTATTTATTTTGAAACTCAAACTACGTACCGCATATATTCCTTTTGTTAAATTAACTTGTTTAACTTTTCTTTCATTAGGATGGTAGTGGGTCCCACCACAGTCCTGTATGTATTATGTTTATCAGAAATTATGAAAGACTTATTACTTATCCATATCAAATCTAGGCTAAGCTTTTTTTATTGTATAATAAGAATTATTATTATTATTATATTATTGCTGTATCAAATTTAAAATATAGTATTTTGAAATTATATACTTATTATATATTTAAAGATTTAAGCACATTAACTTACATGTAAGTATAGGTCTTTTTTTAGTAAGTATAGGTCCTAATCCATTTAAAACCTTTAAAAGGTTAAGAAATTCAGCTAATTAAGTAGGATATATGAATTATTATATATTCTTTGACATAATTTTTGTCTTTCATTCTTATCAATAAAAAAAAACTTTAAAAGATCATTGAGCAAACTTTTGATTAGATATAAGAACAAGTTAAAGTTTTGAAAAGGCCAAACTATACTTGAAAGATGTTCTATGCCAAATAAATATATTAGATATGGGTCTTAAATTTGGGAGACAAGTTAAACTCAAGCCTTATATAATATAGTTTAACACAATTCTTATGAGTTTTACTTATGTATATACATCATTAATTAATTTTTTTATTACTTAATTTTATTTTAAAACTCGGCATTGAATATGCACCACAAGCATTCACTTCAAACAAAGGGTTCTTAAGGGTCATGGCTAATACCAAAAGTTAGAGAGGTCATTTTCTAGTTTCATTGTTAGTACATCTTCCAATGTCAAAAACTTTAAGATGATATTCCATGCAGGAAAATCTTTTGATTTTTGGCTATGAATAAATCACCATTCGTCATGTATTTTCTAGATATACACTACTGTAGAAAATAAAATAAAATTAGTGACAAAATAATACATATGTAATTTTTTTAAGGAATTTGTCACTAAAATTTAGTTACCCAAAATTAGCAAGGAAAAAATAATTTATCATCACTAAATTTGGTCATTAATTAATTAATTTTTAGTAGTGATAAAAAGGCACCCAAAACTTATTGTTGCCTTCTAGAACCTCCCAAACAAACTGCCTCAATAAAACCACTTTGCGATACCTAACTATATGCATGCCCAATATCATTTCATCCTTTGTTGCCATTAATATCACGTTGACGATATTTTAATGCTGCCCTTTTGTAACTATTACCCAATATCCCCATACATATAATTATTGTTGTGGGTTACCTGACAATCATGTGTAGAATTAGGGTTTGCATGTTAACTCGCATCCTCTGCATGCAATGCGCACCTTCCTGTTGTCTCTATTTGAATTCTTCAGCGCCAAAATATATTCCTTTGCCTTCTTTAATTTAAGCAATATTTGATTGCATGTCCATAGAGTTTGCAACATTTACATAGTAGGTGAAGTCCTTCACATTCAACATTAAGCCAATGATTTCAAAACCAAAGTCTTCCCACCACCTACTAACTTAAGTTAATCCTCATGCGTGCACACCCTGATGAGGCTCCTTCTAGACTATTTTTTATTTATTTTTGTACAAAAAATCTATTATTACTATTTTATTTTTGTTCATTTTTCTTTGTCTTTATATAGAATTTGTTCTTGCTGAGTTCCGACGAGATCCAACTAAGCTACCTAGTCCTCTTCTTGTCAGTGAAATCTCTTTGATCTCCAATGCTGAAATAGGAGGAGATACTTGCAAAAAAAACTTCGCCAAACAAATCGGTAATACACATGTCATATCTATTTTGAGTCATATACGAGTCATATCTTTTATTGAGTCTTCTCTTATCTCATAATCAATATAAAACTAATCACTCACACTTGAATTTCCAACGCCTACTTTAACTTGAACACAGTTAGAAACATCTTTTGAAGGTAAAACAAATAAGCAAAATCAATTTTTTTCAATAAGAGAATCAAATTTCTTACACCTTAACTATAGAAAATTCTATGCTATATTAAAATGATTTTTATCACTAACACCCCTTTCAATAATCATCCTCTATTTACAACGCGTTCTTACACACGTTGATATTTTCTTTCACAATCACCACAATTATTACTATACCGGCCGGTCGAGGCATTCCTAGCTATTTTAGACATAAATGTTGCAATACAAATTGGGAAAATAGTATTCATGTAGTATAGTAAGATAAGAATCAGATAGATGTTAATTTGGTTCCTACTCGGCTACTGAGTTGCTGTATACTGTAGTAGTGGATGTAGAAATGACCTAATGATCATTTATTGCATGTCATGCTGCAGGCCCACTAAATAATTCTCTAAGCATTAGATGGATGAGGTATGAGGGAACTGATTAATGTTGTAGTGGAAAACCATCCAAAATAAATTATTTGGTTGAGCAATTTAATTAATGTTCTCCAATTGTGTGCTTCGTTTTAGGTATGCATGTCTCCCATTCATTGACATGATCGTGTAACCAACACATGCGAAAATAGTACTACAAAATAGAGAATTTTGGTGTGAAGTGAGCTACTAGTATATATCCGGTAAGACTATAGAATCTTGTTCATTTTGAAAAACACTCGTGATAATTACTAAAAATATTTGATTGAGATAGGTGAATCTAGACAATTATTCCATCTCTTCACTTATTTAGGACTTTAATTGTGTCTTTTTGTTGTTAAATTTGTGATATTGT
The DNA here is from genome assembly GCF_000004515.6 of Glycine max. Classification (NCBI taxonomy): domain Eukaryota; kingdom Viridiplantae; phylum Streptophyta; class Magnoliopsida; order Fabales; family Fabaceae; genus Glycine; species Glycine max. Next base: position 38,059,561 of record NC_038256.2, on the reverse strand, counting down.
AGTTTTTCTCTTTTATTATCATTTTGGTAGATTGCACATATTCATGGATGGAATATTTTGTAGGAAATTTGAAATGGATTGAAATGTAACTTGGAGCAAGAGTTGTGAAAACTTGAAGTGGCAAGTGTGCTCAAGCTAGGAAATGAGGGGTTAAGCTGTAGTGCTCTTTTTGGATAGATGCAATAAAGCTACAGAGGATAAATCAATTTAAGCTAATAAACTTTTGACTTAAGCTGAATTAGGATAGAAGTACAAAATTGTAGTTATAGAATTTGCTTGAATCCAAAAAATTTTGCTTAACCAGATCTTCCCTAAAGTCTAGATTTTTTGGGTTGTATAAATAGATTTCGTGTCCATTTGTGGTTATCACGTTTTAAGCTTGAAAAACAATCACTTTCTCTAAGTTTCTTTCTTCCATTTTCTTCCTTCCATTTTGCTTTTGGATGCTACTTATGGAGAAGAGTAGTTAAATCCTCCATTGTTGGGGTTAGACAATATATAAACCTTATACTCTCATGTATTTCTTTTTGGAATCTTGTTATATATTTATTTTGTTCTTCAATGTTAACTTTTCTACTTCCATGTTTTATGCTTGTTATGGATTGATCACCCATAATTTTATTTTTAGATGAAATTACTATTAATTAGAAAATATTTTCTTTATCTTGAACTGTGGTAAAATGTCAATTAAATCTTAGAGCTGGGAATAATAGAATGAGAATTAATAGTTATCTTTGGGTCATTGAACTTAAAACAAGTTCCTTTGTTAAATGTGCAAGGAATTACCATTTAATGGAGAAACTTAAGTCTTTTCACCTAATGAATTAGGAATTAGAATACTATTTTTGAACTATGACCGATATTAATATTAAACCTCAAGTTAGATATCATGTTTTAGTGTAAAGAGAGTTTGATCGAATGAAATTTAACCCTGATAACCTTTGTCATTTGAATTTCATATCATTTTATTATGTGTTTATAAAAAATATTGTAACTTGTAGTCTTATTTTAATTTATCTTTAATTTTTAATGTTATGTTCAAATCATCATTATTTATTTGTTAATTTAGATAGTAAAATTTTGTAATGTTAGTTAAGTATCGTGCAAGTCATCGTGAGAACCATAACTCTTATTGTATATTACTTGACCATTTGGTAGTTTGTCAATGAATCAACAACTCACCAAATGATGGTTATCTATCATTTGTCAATTCAATGAAGTTGGAGTATATTCTCTAAACCTTCCTTCAACTCATTCTTGCATCCAAATCCCTTTGAATTATTTATTTATGCAACTGCAACTGAATCAGTGAGGCTCACCATATATCAGAATGTTTAATGTGGTTAGCCCTGAATTCCAATAATGTAGCCTGATGCCGGCATTGGAACAACCATTAATGAGAACGCAAATTGTCGCATCCAAATTTGTTCACCAATTTCTTCTTAATACATGGCTGCTCCACATGGTAGCTTTAATATAGCTTTACAAATATTGTCTCCACAATTCTATGCATTAATCTACCCATGCTTCAATTAATTTTATGCACTTTTGAGAGGGAAATCCTTGGAAGAATCTCTAGGGATGGGATATATTTCTATTTTAGCTTCTGACTTCAATAGTGTAGTTATGCATTTATATTTCAACGAACCATATTCTGGTACTCAACTTCAATGCTTTGTAATTGCAGAACATAGCTCTTAAATATGTAAATCAAAGGGTCCACCTTGTAAATTGAGTAGGTGCTTCAACATCAATTTTAAACCTATCATTTTTTTATCATTAATTTGATGTGCAGATTCAGCAGAACGTAAACGTAACCAAAAAACGAGCTTCACAATTTTTTTTTTCAGTTACATCGTATAAATCAATCATATCATAAAGTCAGAAACTTCAGATGCAGAATAAATACTGGTCGCCCAAAACCAAAAGAAAATTTCATAATTTGGTTTTTGATTTGTAGATAGATACAAAAGAAATGTAAAATTGAATTGTTTCTTAACAATGGCACCCCAATAGAGCATTTGATTCACTGTAAAAGCTAAAACAGTTACCAGCATTTCTATATATTTTGGTGTCTGTTTCTTTGTCAAGGAAACAACTGATTGTTAATTTCCGTGCATCTTCAGGTTTATTACTTTATCTTCACCAATCAAAAAGTCCATTCCTAGAAAGAAATGCTTGCATGACAGTGGTTGATATTCTTGAATTGCAGTGCATCAAACAAAAAATCAATTTGCTTCCAATTGATCAGAGTGATTCTAGCTGGCCCCCCACCCACCTTAGTTCGAAGCAATATACTAGTTTATATCACGACAAAACTTAGATGCAGTTCTTTAAATAAAATTTTTAGTGTTGTCTTCAATCAAAATATTTAAATTTATAATTTATGGAATAAAGTTTACATCAAAGGACAACATACATAAATTATCGAGATAAAACTTCAATTTTGATTAGAGTACAAGACTAGAAGCAGCACCCATGATTATTACTGTTGTTCGTTTTACATCACAAAACCACAGGCGAGTAAAATAGGTTCCTTACAAGTATTAAAAAGTGACAATTCAACTAGTGTCCCTCTTCGTTAGATTGTGAAAGGTTCCATGCTCAAAAGCTGGTCCACAATCTAAGATTGTGTAGGCATTGGAAAATGGACTTGCCCCAAACTTGGTTTCTCTAATAATAGTTAATGAAAGTGAGAATGGTAGTGATGAAATTTGGAAAGTTGGGCATGGATTTGGCGGGTCTACTACTAACGGCCATTTAAATTTGTATACTTTTCCTGTTGCACCCTTCTGTAGGCCTCTATTTGCACGTACTTCTTTGTTTTTGAGTAAACAACACTAGTACAACAAGAGCGTACATTAAACTTTCCTAATTAATTGGATTGTCTACATGAATCAAATCATGTAATAATGTTTGATTATAAATCTTGTTTTATTGTTGACTACGTATTTTTTTTTCTCGTCTTTTTCACAATTGGTGTCGGCCTATATTTTTTTTCTCTCTCTAATGCAAAATTCTATCTTGTCTTATTTGTCTACTTATCTATTGTAATATTCTAATTTTTGCAGCGTTCAGTTTTTCTCTTGTTGGGTTTACCCGACAGATTCTCCTTCTTATTGGCGATGCAACATGATATTCTGCTTTTTTTATATTCCTTATGGCTGAGGCAGAGGTAGTGATCCTTATTTTTCCACAAAGTGAAAGGAGGGGGGGGAATCATTGTCTGGGAAATTTCAAGGTTCTGCACGGTTTCATGTTTATCGGTTTACCTTGTTTTCAAGGACAAAAAAAAGAAAGAAAGATAATTCACCCTACTTTCAATTTCTTTATTAAAAAAATTACAATAAACAATATTTCAAAATGAATTAATGAAGGAATGCATGAGAAGTTGATCATCTTTTTATTTTATTTTTTTATGATTCAGAAGTTGATCATATGGATATGTTCTTATCCTACTTGAAAAAAATAAAATCATATAATATCCACATTATAGATAAATCAGCAGGTGAATTCATCAGTATCTTTCCAAGATTTAAGAGGACAAATTAGTGGCTCCAATCATTTTGAGTCACAAACACGTCATAGTGAATAAATGAAATCTATCAACTCTTCCTCCTTTTATAATTTATTTATTTATTTATTCTAGACGCATCCCTTATAGGAAATAATCTTTACTCCAAACATGGCTACATATTAAATATAGGCACTTCTTGGTGGATATTCAAATCGTGATACTAGCCCAAATTTCTCAGACTCAACCCTGTTGAGTGTTGGATTATGATTTGTATGGAGCAAAAGGCACGGCATTTCTATATTTTGGTGACCTCTATGCATGCTCAAAGACTAATAGAAGTATTATAAAGAAAAAAACTTCATAGAAGTTGTATAAATGGACTACTAAAAAGTACAAACAAGGCAAAACATACAACACAATGCACCTTGAAGGACCAATTGAGTGATGAACATCATTCAGCAAAGAGGATACCAACAACTTGGAATCCCCTTCTCTGGCCACTAGCATTCCAATCTGCAGGTGTATATAAGTACGCTGATTACATTCTACTTCAAGAATAATCAATTACTAGCATAATAATCTTGTTAAATAGGCATCTATTGGTATATCCTTGTTCCATGTCCATTCATTTAAATCTGCAAAACTGACAATACAACTACCGAATATAAGGATGCATATGATTCAGAGAAGACCAAATTTTATCATCCAAGAAAAACCTCCTGTTGGGTTTTTCACTTGTATTCTCAGCCTTTAGACAAAAAGACAAGCAATTTGGTTTTTCTCTCTGCGGATTAGGATCTGTACTAAATAGCAGGAAAATTTTCAAATCCAACTTTATTTTCTTTCTTCCCCTAATGGATCACCAGATGAGAGCATAATCTTGCTATTCACAATGAAATTTTTTTTTCTCCCACCAATTCCATAGTCTTGAACCCGCTACTTTTAAGAGATTGGAGTAGCTTCTCTGTCACTATATGCAGCCTTTGACTTTGTTGCTCTTGAGTGTCTTGATGAAGCAGATAGCGACTCAGAAGAGGAAGGTGACTTGGTCTTTTTCTTTTTGGATTTCTTAGAAGCATGAGAAACCCCAGCAGATGGGATGCCTTTGTAAATGTTTGATGCTGGTTGGCTTCCTGTGGACTCTTCAAAATCTGTTCAAAGCCAAGTAAGGAATGATTATCATACAAAAAAAATAATAAATAACATCCAAACAGGAAATAAATCCATGGCACCAGGTAACCCGGCAAGATCTGATTTACATTAATATAGTTCCTACACCAGCAAACAATTTTGATTTTTGAAGAATATAAAAGATCTCATGATTCTCTCCTATAACTATCAGGAAATATAATCACAATTCACAAACAATGGAAATAAAATAAATTCTAGTATGTAACTGCATAATTGCAGAGGAATCAGTAATGTATAGTGACTAAAGTCAAAGGTAACATGGGTGGAAAACAAAAAACTTCCAGAAAAAGAAAATTACCCAGCAAATAGACAGGCTATTTTAAACATAAAATTGTGTGGTTAAACTAATTTCGTAGCATATGAAACTAGTACTTCCCAGTTCTGAGCATGGAGTGCAGCTTTCAAACAGAGAATATCACTACATTGTTTTCAGTGAAATTCTTAATTCTGAGGAACCAGATACTCCAAATGCACTAAATCCATCCTTGAACACATTGCTTATGCAATAACACAGTACATCATATTTACCCTTGGGAGTTCAGAGTCACAGTAACAGCTAATATGTCCAACAGAAGAGCAGAACTCCAAAAAGTGCACGGCTAAATTCTTCTTAGCAATATCAACAACCGCATTCAAACATACCATGATTCCCAAAATATACAGTTCCAAGAACAACCTATCATTTAAGTAATACAATTGTAAAGCTTTTTAAAGGGTAAGATCAGGTGTATATCTAGGCATAAAAAATACATTAGAGGTAAGATTGTTTAAGTTGGCTGCTGATACAGTCTAGGAAGCACAAATACAGGATATAGGCACCAACACAATCCAACAAAATACGAGTATATGGCAAATTTTAAAAATTATTGGACGCAACACTGCTATAATATAATATACATATAATTAATCTAAAGTTAATATGAAATGAAAAATTAAATCACACGAGAGGATTCATGTTTTAAAATTGAGCATAAGTCATTATAAATCTAATAAAATATAAAATTTTATCTAATTATTGTGTTATTCCAACCAGTATCGGTATAAAAGTTCAAAAAATAAAAGTATAAAAAATATATAAATGCAATTAAAAGTATTTGAAATATCCATGCAGTATCCAACATGGATACATATCTGACAAGGTTACAAAACAAGGACACTTACAAGTGTTTGTGCTTCTTAGGTTACAATTAGCTATCGATATATATATTTGATATGAATGATAGCAACAAATTTCCGGAGATCATATTAGAAGGTCATAGTAATTAGTAATGTTGTATATCGGTGGTTCCATCTTAATCACACACCAATAAGAACAAATCTTATGATCTTCACTAATAGAACTATTCATACAGTTTTGCAGTTTCACTCAATTAGGTTGTTCAGTTCTTTAAAGGGTTTAACTTGATCACATTGAGGAAACTTACCACATGGAAAAACTAAAGACCAACAAAACATATTCTTATCAAGCACAGTGATATATAATATTAAATACTAAATTCAACACAATCAAACCACTCCGTTTAAGAAATTCTGGTGTGGACCACTTGAAACAGTTTTAATTGTAAAGCCAAGAGCCATTAGATTCCCCACGTTGGAGCTGAGTTTGCTCGTGACATAACAGCCAAACTCTTCCTATGGAGGCAAAGAATCTAGATAGCTTTTGGAAGCCTCACAATTTTATCTAGAAGATAATCAAGAGACACAACAATAATCAAATCCATGTTCCCCTTTTTACTAGTTAACCCGTGAAGGGGCACCTATTTGTATTATTTAAATTAAGGACACTGCACCGTTCCACATGAATACAGTATCTCAATCTCAATATTTAATGGCACCACATTCGGTAGCAAAAATCAACACTTGACTCAGAAGAAATTTTGTTATGTGTGGAGTGAGAAGCAAAGCTTACCTTGGGAGGACCATGATGCGGTGACAGCCATACCATTGGGGTCATTTAGTTCACCCAAGTTACCTAGTGACGTTGAAAAATCAGGCGCTGTTTTAAAATCATTCATCTGAAACAAAAAACAAAATAATAATTTCTATGCACATGTCAGTATAAAAAAAAATGTATACCCTCAACCAATCAGAAATTATAATAGATAGATATAACTATGGTTGTTGGATGACATTGTAAAAATCATTTACACAGTTAATACAGAATTAATTTCTCTGATAAAAAAATAATAGAGAAAATGACAAAAAAAAAATTGGATCTTAAATAGTTGAAACATAAATGGCCAGGTAAAGTGCTCATCAGTTCCGTACCCAACTGGGTCCAGTTCCTGAGGGGCCATCCCATCCAATGTGAGCCACATGCTTAACATCTGTCGGGTACCCAATTTCCATCTCCCGCTCCTTCAAAACTGGAACAGTACCCATTTCCCAACTTAGCACCACCAACAACAAAAACCCAGAAAACCAAAATTGCATTCAAGGGTGCATATATAAAGGATTACCAAATATTTGTGTGATGTATTTGATACTCTTGTAGATTCCTTTTAATGTGGTTGCCATGGTGCAGATCACAACCCCAACAGTATGACAAAATGGGAAGTATAGACCGAAAATTCTTGACCTGGAAATGCTTTTGCCTGTCACAAAATGGAGTGTTGTTAATTATATACAAATGTCCAATTCCATAAACAGTGTAGAATATCAGCTAAGGTTTTATTGCATGTGATTTGGAACTTTTTTTTTTTTTTGTTTCCTAGGAATGAAGATTGGCATCTGAATATTGAACACAGAAAAGATGCTATTGCTCATTAATGTTAAAAATGAAAACTTCACTTTCAAATGGTTTTTAGTAGAAAATTTCTAAGGGAAGAGAAAAATAAAAAATGAAATACAGTACCCCAAGATGGTTTTGATGCCGGTGCTGATAGAAATCCAACTATGTTTTCTGTGCTCCATTCGTCATCATTCTGAAACTCATGTGGAGAGTGCTGACACGTGCAAAGATCAAATAGAAGGAAGAAAAGATCGAATGGGTGTAAAAAAGTTGAGATTTGAAAGATGGGGTATGGAATGCAGATTGAACTGAAACTAGGAAGGAGGAAGGAGAAGAATGGGAAAGAGAGATGCCTCTAGGAGAAGAGGAATAGTAGGTGGGCATTCATGAATGAAAATTTGAAAACTAGAATGGAGAGAGAGAGTTGGTTTAAGATGAAAAAAAAAATTAGGACAGAGATTCGAAAGTGGAAGGCAATTTAATAATATGGTTTGATGGGATTGTTTATTTAGGAGTGTCCATTATGGTATGGCTGTTTATAGTTGCCATGCTTGGTTGATGGTTGGTGAGCCTCGATACACTAAAGAATGAACTTGGAAGATTAATTCATGAGTTATGGTTCTAACCACAGTAAACTGCTTTTCTTTGTTATTTTGCTTAGCTGTAAATATTTAATATTTGGAGATTCTATCCTCTCTTTTTTATTTTGGGGAATTCTATCCTAACTCGGGAAAAATAATGTTATGATAAATAATTAATTCTTTCATAAAGTAATTAGTTGGTTCAGTATCGAAAGTGATTATTTAATTGGATAAACTGTTAATTAAATTTAATATTAAATGTGTCTTTCATCTTTATTGTGAATATTTAATTGGATAAACTGTTAATTAAATTTAATATTAAATGTGTTTTTCATCTTATTGTGAATCAAATATTTCTTGATATTAAAGTTAATCATTAAATTTTTGAGATATTAAGATTTATTTAAGAGATTAATTTTTTCTAATAAATACTTTTTTACACACAAGTCACTTATTAAACTCATGATCGTATATTTAAGAGATAAAATTATTTATCAATCTTATCATATCAAGTTAATAATATGTTTTTGTCTTTTAAAATATTATGAATTTCAATTTTAGTTTTATTCATTTTTAGTCTTTTCCTCTCTATACTTAAATATAAACAAAATTAATTTATACTAATTAAAAGTTAATTAATATTGTTTAATTTTATTAATCTTATTTTTAAAACATTTTTTTCTTAAATTCTCTTTCATTAGATTATTAGAACTTCGTATCAAAACTAAAAATAAATTATTAAAAATAGAATCTCAACTAAATATAGAATATTTTTAAAATGGTATTCTTAAGAAATTAGTTAACATATATTTATATTTTGATCTATTATTTTTTTTTCTTATATTTGAGTACAAATTTATTTTAATAAAATACATATGTTTAGTACCTATAACTAATGAGAGACTTCCTAAAAAAACTCAAAGAGAGACTAAAACTACCTGACTTTTAATAAATGTAAGGATTAAAGGTAATAATTTTTTAATAATTCATTATATTTTGAGAAATAAAAAAACATGTTTAATCCATTAATTTATTACTTTGATAATACATTACTATTTTTTATTTATAACAATCAAAGACAATTATTAAAAATTTATAATAATTCATACATTTTATTTAACCAATTGAAGTACACTTTTTTATAAGTACATTAGTGTTATGTATGAACTATAAATATAATTAATATTTATTTGAAAATTTATTAAAATTTAAATAAAAATGAAGGTATTAAATTATTGATTCCTAAAAGGAAAAGTTTTTTACTTCTTTTTCCCAATTGAACAAAGGAAAAGTTTATTCACCTACCCATCATCAATGCATCAGTGACTTTAAATGTAAACTGTAACATCGGAGAAATTTTATTTATGAGAAATATTAATCACAAATATTTTGTTTTATATTTTTTGTGTGAAAATAGAACATATTGTCAGAAATTTATAATAACTTACACACCTTTATTCAACCAATTAAGTTCTTAAATTTTTTCACATATTTAGTTTTTTATAAGTGGCTAAGATTAATTTTTTCACTGAATACATTAATTAAGATGGTTTTGGTTCAAATAATAGAGTGGGAAAGGATAGTTAATAAGTTGATTATGATGCTACGTTCTTGAAAATTATATTTCTGACAATATTATAATTAAGAATTTTTTTAATGTATTTAAAAATATGATTGGTTAACTTTTAATATTTTTAGGAATATTTTTTTAAAACTTTAAACTAAAAAATTTAAAGATCAGCTATAATGGGATTAGAAAATAACTTCCAACATTCTCATGTGAATGTAACTTTCCCAATTCCTTTACATGGAAATAAAAATTATATAGACATGAGAATGCAAATACTTTCTATAGTATTTTAAAGAAAACTTTTACAATAATTATTTTAAAGTTAAAGTATATTTTTATCTCTCTTATGAAAAATCTGAAACTGGTCTCTCCAAAAAATTACTTCTTATTTGAGTTCCCCAAAACTTTTAACATGTCATTATTCATCCAGAATCTGCTTTGCAAAAAGAAAAACTCTATTAATGAATCCGCTCATATGACACACAAAATGTTAAAGGGAGATTTTGAGACATTTGTACAACAATTTAAAAAAATGATGTTTGGCATGTTAAGATACTAACTAAAATATTGGATTTACATATCGAATTAACACTAAACAAATAATAACATATTAAAATTTTAAAGAAATTGAAATGAAATAAAAAAATCGAAGAGATCAATTCCAAATTTTATATATTTTAGAAAGATAAAAAAACATTCTTAAACCTTATCTTAAAATCTTTGCTTTCAATAATACATATATTAATGAATTAGAATTAAAACTTTTATGTAGTTTATTTTTTAATAAACTCATTTTTTTTTTGGAAGATCTTAAATTATGTTTTCTTTTTTTATTGAAAGGATTTTTTGATAGGTAATGACTATCATGTAATCTTAAGGCATTAATTATATTTATTTAAAGATTGTAATAGCCTTATTTATAGTAAAAATGATAAATTATATTGTTTCTTTTTTGGAAAAATTATAGAATTAGCCGGCGAAACTTATCGCGTAATCTTTCTAGGCATCATATATTCATTTTTTTTTATCAATTTACACTCTTTAAAGATTAGTGCGAGAAATTTAATGACACTTATTTATAATTAATAATTTAAAATTAAAATTTTTGGTGCAATTAAATTTTTTAATAAATTATTATTTTTAATTAATCATAAAGTATGTTCTTACTGTTGTAAAGAAAAGTATGTCCTTCCTTTTCTCGGAGAAATTTCTTTTAAAAAGGCAATATTTATAGCGTAATCTTTTAGTCACCATATTTTATCAATTAACGTATAAAATGCACTCTTTATCATAAAGAAGCTTACACTTTTTTTCTTAAAATGCATTAAAATCAAACTTTTTGCCATCCATATTAGTCATCCTTGAAAAAAAAACATTAAGTATATTCTTGATATTAATCATCGATTAAATTAATAGAAATATCACATTAACAATGTGGTGACCCAAGAATGTATAAATGGATGTTAGTAATATATATTTTATCACTTTAATATGCTTTTTTTGTTGAATTATTTTTTAATATGATTTCTTTTGGTATTTGAGATTTTGTAAGTTTCATTAATTTAAATCAATCTCATTTTTCCTTTAATAAATTTTAGATTAATTTCATATGGTTTTTATTTGTCTTTGAGATTTATTTAAAATTTATTAAATGAAAAATGAGTCTCATTTAATTTGATGGAACTTCAAAAAATTAACTGATAAAAATTATTATGTAGTGATTTGACATAAGTAATTAATGTATTAATATTAATGTTGAATCGTATTGATAGTACTTAAGTTTAATCTTTTATAGAAATAATTTGTTGTTAGGTTTTATTTACCTCTTAACTGAATTTTTAAATTAGTTCGTGTCTCTTTCTCTTGATCAACTAGAGGGCTAATACCAAAATAAATAAATATTTTAATTAAAATTAAAGAGTAGTTTGAGTAGTTTATGTTAATATTTAATGTTAAACTTTAATACATAAGTTTTAAATGAAAATTCAAAATACTATAAAACACACTTATAAATCATAACATTAAGTTTTATCATCTTTTAAAAACTAATTAAGTTTTATCATAAAAAAGTATATTGAAAAACATGTTTTTAATTATCATACGGATAGCATTAATTCCTCCTAATATTTTTTAATAATGAATAGTTTATGTGAGTTGGTCTTAGAGGCTGGTACAAGTCATAAGGTATTTACAAATTATCTATCAACAAAAAGTCCTTACATTAGCAGCAATCCATGCCTTTCTAGGATTTGAGTTTGTTCCTTGCACCAACCTTTATTGGTAATTCCTTCTAATATTGAATAGAGTGTCCATGACTAAATTGAATCATTTGAAATAATTTAGAAACCAAACTGATTTCTTTTAAAAATTTTGGAAACTAAATTGAATTTTTTTTAAAATTTATGGGCCAAATTAAAACAGTTAACATAATTTAGAGACTAAATTGATAATTAAACTTAAAACATATTGGTATAATTTAGTCAATCAAACTTGACATTGTTAAAGTTTAAAGCAATTGAATCATTTTACACTGGAATACTGATATTAACTTAGTGCACTAAATTCAGTTAGATTATTAATCAGCAAACTATTATCAAGTTATAAATTTTTAAAAAAATAATAATATGGATCTTCCTTACATTTACTTGAAATGTGTTTGGATAATTTTTTTCATGAACACTTATTGAAGAAGAAAATAGGAAAATAAATATTTTTTATGTTACAAAATATAATGGTGTAGCATTACCATGGCAGCAACAAGTGCAGAAAAGCATTCCATGCCAGAATTGAAAAAATAAGAAGGAAAAAGGTGTCAAAGAAAAGATAATACTTCCCAAATTGCTTATGCCTTTTTCGGAAGGTCACACTAATTATGCTGTTGAATGTTGACATTTCTGGTCCATATGTCACTGTTAGTATAGTTTTCATTTAAAATCAGGGGAAAAAATAACAAAATAGCTCTCAATGCGTCTACGTAGCCGCCACTAGCCACCTCTTGTACTTCAACTCCGTTGCTTAGTTGGCATATCTCAGAATTGTTGGAGGCACGTTGAAACGCCAGTTATTTCTTGTTAGGAGGCAAGCTCTTGTATCTTTCTTGATACCGATATAAAATATTCATGTGGACCTCATGCTCCAAGCTACAACTCTCAAAATGACTCACTCCATCTCATTTATCTCAACTTATTTTATAAATTAATCAATTTTTTTTGGCTTAGATTAAACGGATTATTTCACTAATTTGCCTAAAATTATAAAAAAATATATATTTTAGAAAAATAATTTTAAATGAATTATAAAATATTAGTTAAATTAAATTTTTTATTGTCCACATATCACACCTATAACAAAACATATTATTACAAGTTAAAATTATAATAACAAAAATTTAGAAAAATGACAAACTTAATAAAAAATAAAATAGTCTTAGAAAAACACAATAAAAAATTAAAGTCTAGAACTTTAAAACCTTAAAATAATATTAGAAACTAAAAGTCTAGAACTTTAAAATCTTTAAATAATATTATAAAATATTAAAACAATAAAAATATACTTGTGTAATGTGTATGTCTTTTTTAGGTAGGTTGATGGGTAAGTCTAATCCTTCAACCCGAGTGAACTAGTATGATTTCCAAGCTAATTGTGCTTTGAATTTCTTTTATTGACTTGAGCCGACCCAAATCTGTGGTGAGGTGAATTGGCGTACAGAATTGGACCCGTTTTGACAGTTTTGGTGCATGGTATTTTCTTATTTTTGGTAAGAGACGATAGTTGGTTTTTTTAACAAGTTATTTTGTTTAGATATTTTCCCTCTAATTAGATATATATCCATTGGACTTGCTAACATTATAGTAGAAAATTAAAGGAAGGAGATTTTATAATGCAATTAATATTAATTAGGTTAAATTAGTATTTTGATTATTTAAGTTGAATTTGATTTTTTAATTTTTTAAATCAATTCAATTTGGTGATTTTGTTTAAATTGTAAAATAATATACTTAGTGAAGATTTTAACCCGTCACTAAGTGATTTTAAAATGACATAAAATACATATTTTTTTTTTATAAAAAATCAATTTTAAAAATTAAAAAATTAAATTAAATCTAAATAATAAATTAAAGATCTAAAATATTAATTTAACCTTGATATTATTCTTGCAGGTAGGCAATAAAGATCTGTACAAGGTTTTCTTTTCATTGATGACTTAATTAGAGTTTGTTGATAATGAACTGTATTAATTAATTTTCTTATACTCATTGCACTTTGTTGCCATTGGGTATGGGTACACTGATTTTTAGGCAGAGGAGCCCAGGTTCATTCGAGAGGCGCACGGCAGCACATATTCCACTATTTTTTTTTTTTTCAATGAAGATGCATTGAAAAAAATATTGTTTCACCATATATATATCGAGGAAAAAGTAGTATTTATTAGCGTTGACGAAAAGCTTTTAGTCCAGTATTGAAAAATAATATAGTATATATAATTTTTTATCCTACTGACTATAGTTAAATGTTGCTGATCTTTTATATATGTTCATATGAATTATATCACAATTTTTTTTTTATAATTATTAATATTATTCATAACATCTAAGACCTGGCTCCGTCACCGTTTATGAGTGAACTTAAATCCTCATATAATAAATCTGTAACAAAATGCATTAATAATTCATGAGAATTATCCGTTCAAAAGTTTAGAATTATGATATTATTTTGATATTTATATATTCTCTAAAATCCCCGAGTTAGAAAAAAAAAAAAAAAACACGCACATTTGGATGAGTTCTGCAACTGTAAAGTGTAAACTTGTATCGTGTACGTTGTGATAAATGGCCTCTTGTTGGTAGAAGGTCCATTTTTCTTGGACCCTGTTTTAAATGCAAGTCCCAAAGGCCCCACATAGAACCCATTTTTCTTGGACCATCGGTTGGTGCTTCACTGGGCCTCTTGTCTTGAAACCACTTGGGCTATAAAAAGAATCCGAAATCACAGTAACCGACAATTTTGGGATTTTTTTTATTTTACGTCTATATAAAAATTGTCTTTAATTAATAATTATCTTGAACTTTTTGTTTATATAAGTAGGCTAAATTATAATTGTAGTCATTTATGATATTTTTTAAATTTAATTTTGTCTTTTATTTTTTAAAAGATTGAATTTAATCTTTTTAGATTTGCAATGTGAGCCAAAATGGTTTTTTTCCATCATATCTGATAAAATATTACCAAAACAGAAAGGATTAGATTAAATATTGTCAGAAATAACCTACGTTGGCTAGAATCTCCATCTTTTTTTAATTTGAGGGAGCAGCAAGGGAGGGAGCTAGGCAGGAGAACAAGGGTCAGGACGATATGTTTGGGAATGTTAACTCAACTCTTAGTTTGGTCTTTTAAATATTAGTGTGTGCCAAGAGAATTGTTGAAGGAGAAGTCAAAAGATGATAGTGGTGGCATGAAATTCTGAAAGAGAAATTTTTCAAGAAAGATAAGTTTATACTTTATATTTTAACATGAGAGGAGACAACAATGTAATGTTGACATGAGAAGAGTGTAATTATTTGTTTATTTCATAATAAAATAACAAGAGTTTTTTTTTTAAGGCAAATAAAAAAAAAAAAAAACAGGAATTGGATGCGCTTGCAAGTCCATGAGCGAAGGAACAAAGGCCAACCCAGCAATAAGCGACCTCTCGAAGAAAATATGTACGCAGCAGGTAAATTCATAAGTCAGACTAAGAAACACTCCTGGGAAAGTTCAAGCAACATTAAGTAATTAGAGTTACACTAGTGCCAAGTTTAATTTTGAGACAAAGTTCTATTATACCATTTAAAGAGACTAATATTTTTTTTTTTGTATTTCAGTAAATTTATTAAATAGGATTATAATAATAAGGTAATAATATAATTTTTATGCGTGCGCGCAATAGATAACTTCTCAATCTTTTTTAAAAAAATAACTTCACAACAATGTAGTGTGAAATTAATTTATAAGTAAATAATATATATACTGTAATTAAAGAGATTTTATATTTGCATCTTATTATAAATTATTATGTATAATAAATTTATTAACTTTAATGTTATACTAACAATAGCTTTTTATTCACTAAGTTATTCAAAATTTAAATTTTGAATATGGAATATTACTAATACCATATGGTAAGAAAAAAATGAGAGAATGATTATTTTGGGTCATTTTTACAAATTCTTTATTAAAATGAGTTTTTTCTAGAATAAATTATTGGCATGAATCTCATTTGACCAAATTTCATATCAATGTCAATCCATCAATAAAAAGGATAAAAACAACAATTTTACATAATTGTTTTACCCTTAAGGCTTTAAAGGAATTATTAATTTCGAATTGCTATTTTGTCACATCAAAGAAATTGTTAGTTTATCAGTTAGTGTTTAACAATTTGAAAGTTTGAATCGTGTGTTTTGATATTAAGCATAATATTAATTTTTACATATACTTAATCATTGTCAATTCATATAATTTATAATTTTTTAACCGTGGATTCGAGCTATAAGCGTACAAACTTACATGTAGTTATATCAACGAATTAATAATTTCATATTTATTAAAAGGTGACGTGATAAACCAACAATTTCAAATTATTATTTTATTTTGACGTGATAAAATATAATTCAAAATTATTCATTTGTTTAAAATTAATGATTCATCCAATTTATCGGTTATACTGTAAAATTCTTAAATTATCAATTTGACTTGAACTTTGGTGAATCACTCAAAAAAAAAATTGTAAAAATAACCTAAAATGGTCAATCACAAAAAAAAAAAAAAAAACACAAGAGTGTTCGATCAAGTTAACAACAACACATGAAAACGATCAAATTAACAATAATTAAGATATTTATGAGTCAACTAGAAACAGTGTTAAAAGTGGCCTTTGATGAAGCAGCTGGGGCAGACTGATGAACTTGCTTCGTAATCATGAACCATGGATTTTTGATTTGGAAACATATCAATCACATTACATGAAAAATATCGGAAATGAAATCCTCCTGAGCCGTTCATATTCTATCTCCACCCCAAAAAAGCATACAGTTTTCTAGATTTTTCAGTCAGATATTTCATTCTTCACTCCCCCGTCTCAGTTTATAAAACCCCACTCCGCTCCCCTATCAATAACATCTTAAAGTCCCAACTTTTTCTACTTACCTTTTCTCTTAATCCAAATACGATGGCAGCCATGGCAACCACAACCCTCTCTTCAAACCCCAAACTCTCATTCTTCAACGGAAAGCCCGTCACATATTCTTCCCGCGTCGCGCCCACCACCAAATTATCCTCATCCAAACAAGGCACAATTTCCATGTCCCTAACCCCACCCCCCTACGACCTCCAGTCCTTCAAATTCCAGCCCATCAAAGAATCCATCGTGTCACGGGAAATGACGCGCCGCTACATGACCGACATGATAACCTACGCCGACACCGACGTCGTAATCGTCGGAGCCGGTTCGGCCGGGCTCTCCTGCGCGTACGAGCTCAGCAAGAACCCCGCCGTGAGCGTGGCCATAGTCGAGCAGTCAGTGAGCCCCGGCGGCGGCGCGTGGCTCGGCGGGCAGCTCTTCTCCGCGATGGTGGTCCGCAAGCCGGCGCACCTCTTCCTCGACGAGCTCGGCGTGGCGTACGACGAGCAAGAGGACTACGTTGTCATAAAGCACGCGGCTTTGTTCACGTCCACCATCATGAGCAGGCTCCTCGCGAGGCCCAACGTGAAGCTCTTCAACGCGGTGGCGGCGGAGGACTTGATCGTGAAGGAAGGGAGGGTTGCCGGGGTTGTGACCAATTGGGCTCTGGTTTCGATGAACCATGACACGCAGTCATGCATGGACCCCAACGTGATGGAGGCGAAGGTTGTGGTGAGCTCTTGTGGGCACGATGGACCCTTTGGCGCCACTGGGGTTAAGAGGTTGAAGAGTATTGGGATGATTGATAGCGTTCCTGGAATGAAGGCTTTGGATATGAATGCTGCTGAGGACGCTATTGTCAGGCTCACTAGGGAGATTGTGCCTGGCATGATTGTCACTGGCATGGAGGTTGCAGAAATTGATGGCTCCCCGAGAATGGTATGCACTTTCTATTTTAATTTTCGTCCTAATTACTCTAGTATATTGTTATTATTATTATGTTAATCACAAGACAAAAACACTGGGGTGTGAAAAAGTATAGTCAAACTTTGAAAAAAAAAATATTATTTTAGAGAGAAAATTGAATCAAACTATTTTATAATACGAACGAATTACATCTAAAAATTTAATTTGTTTAAAGAAACAAATCAATTTACTTTATTAAAGCGGTTCGATTAATTTGGATTTTTAAAAAAATACAATTTTACACGGTCCTAAGACAAGACAGACACTGTTTGTCTTTAATTTTTCTAGTTTGAAATAAGACATAACATAGTAAAAGACAGAAAGAAAGGTGAACAATGTATAGACTTTATCGTTGAAGTACTTAAAAAGACTCGGAATTAATTGAGTCAAAATTTGAAATTGAAATCACAGAATTAAAGCTGGTGAACATCTTAAATGAATTTAATTTAGTGAGTGAACATAATAAAGTGATGAGGAAAATGAAGGAATTAGGGATGTGACGATATTTGTTGGGGATATTTGCAGGGTCCGACGTTTGGGGCGATGATGATATCAGGGCAGAAGGCGGCTCATTTGGCGTTGAAGGCTTTGGGTAGGAACAATGCAATTGATGGAACGTGTGGAGTTGGAAGGGAAGAACCCCAGCTTATTTTGGCTTCTGCGGACACTGAGGAAATTGTTGATGCTTAAATTAAGTTTCAAATTATATACCTTTTCTTTTCTGTTTTGTCTCTGCTTATGATTTGAATTTTAGAATAAATTTTTAAAAATGTGAATGATGAAGGAGACAATACCTGTTGTTACTTCTTTGAATTTGGACTCACCTATAGCAGATGAAACCAAATTATCAAGGATGGGAGAGATAGACGCCACTTAATACATTTTTAATACTTACTGTATGAATTAAATTCAAGCGCTAGATGATAATGCCAAGTGACTACTTAACACAAAATAGCCACATCAAAAGTAGAATAATTTCTAAAGTATAAATATTAATATGTTATTATAAGTGTTCTATTTAAAAGAAATTTTTGAAAATGGTTAAAAAACAAAATTACTCACAGAAAAATAATGTTAAAAAAGTAAAATAAATAAATCTTGTTGTCATAATCAGGATCAACGAAATAGTTTTTCAGAGTTGGTTCCTCTTTGATTCGCAAAATAAGTCTTTGCATCTTTCTCAATCGATGAAAAGTGACCAGTATATTTTCTTGTATAAGGTATCTGTTTGTCTACGGGATGCTAAAGTTTATTTTGCCTCATAATGGACGATAAGATCTCATTCATTGTTAATGTCTATATGTGGAAAAATAAATATAGATATCCAAATGATGAAGTATTGTTAACGTCATTAAAATAGATATAAGCCAATTTCTGTGTCTTTATTGTTAAGTTGTGAATTTTATTTATATAACAATAAAAAGATGTAAGAAATGTCAAAAGTAAGGAAATTAATTGGGGTGAATTATGTCAATTTAACGAATAATCTCAAAATTGAGTAGTCATAAACCAAAAAAAAAAAAAAACTAAACTACAAAGCATTTTACATATATCGCCCAAGTGTATTTTAATTTTATATTCATATTCAATATTATAGGTTAAAAATAATTTGAAAAACCTCTAGTATTATAAAAAATGCAGCAAAATGAGTTGGGATAAAATAAAAAATATATCAGAATAAATAATTTAAATTTAAAAATATATGACACTTTTGAAATAGTATATTTCAGTTTATTATAAACGAGTTAAATAAAAGGGTTTGGAAAGAAAATAAAGAAAAAGTTCTTTAATATAAAAAATAGTTTAGAAATTTGGGTATATAAGATTTGTTGTTGAAACTACGTGTATTGTTTTTAAAGTAAGTGATTATGTTTGAGTCGAATAAAAATTATTATATAGACATTTATTATTATTTTAGGTTAAGCAATCGCGTGCAAGATGATTTATGTGGTTGGTAGTGTATTTAAGATTTAATAAAATAATATAAAAAATTGAAAGTAATACTTTTCAAATTAATTCATATCGGGAAGGGAAAGATTAGATCAAGAAACTACTAAAAATAATTAGTACTTAAGATTTTTTTTTAGAAAATACGTTAAATTATGAATTTTTTTTTTAAAAAAGTATAAGTTAATACGAAAATCTACCATTTAATGATGTACTTTAAATAATAAAATTTAAAATTAATAAAAGAAAAAAACTAATAGATTAAATTACAATAAAATGTAAATACACAAAATTTTTAAAAATTAAGTTCTTTAATAATATATTTATGTCAAATTATTTCAAAAATATGTTTAAATTTAATTAATATGAGTCATGTCAGGTAAACTCATTTAAAGGAGTCAGTCTCTCTTAATATTTTTTTTATTTATAAAATTCAGATTCAAAACATTTCTAAATAGAAACCAAAATCTTTACAATTTCAACTAACAAGTATATATAAATGCTGATTACATTTCTTTCAGATAAATTACTTCCAAATTATTTTTCTCCAAAAGACAAGACTCAATTTTATTAGTTTGATTTCTCTAGAGCAAATAATTCACATTATAATTTAAAATAAAATTATTTCATCAATGAATAAAACAGTGAAAGTAAATTTAACTTTTAATAAATTTATAATTTGCCATGTTTTTTCTTCTGATAATCAGAAACAACTAAAGTAAATTTAAATTTTAAGAAAATTATAATTTATCATGTACATAAATAAAATGTCAATCATTATGCGTTGGTTGAGTGAAAATGAGGTCAAATTTTATAAATAAATATAATTAGAAGAAAAGATGATCCTAAAAATTATCAAGTAAAAAAATAGTTTACATCAATAAAAGTAAAAAAAAATATAATTTCAATGATTTTTCTTTCTTTTTTAGGAAATGTCAATGGTTTATTTATTTTATTCAATGATCCGATTTTTTTTATATTTTTATTGAATTCCTCATTTATATATACATTTTTGAAACATACTTACTTATTTATGTTAATGGTAAATAACTAAATTCTTCCGTGTGAGACATTAATAAATTAAGAAAAAAAATTAAATCAAATCTTTAAATGTAAAAATTCACAATAAATTAATCTTATAAATAATTTAATAATAAATTATTTTCTAAATAATATAACTGAATGTAAAATTAGTTATTAAAAAATATAATAATTTCATAAATATAATTAAAAAACTAATTTATAGCACTTTTTTATCATCAATTTATTACTACATTGTACCTTTAGGGGACGAATTTGGTATTTATCCTAAAATATAAGGAAACATTTCTCCGTGTGGAAATTGGGGATTATTGGAGGAGTGACAGTGTGGAAGGTCTTCTCTTGTCTTGCTCGCGATCGGAGACTTTGAAACCCTCCCTTCCTTCTCCTTTCACCTATTCATCCCAAGCATTCGACAATGTCTCCGTTCTCGAAGCTCTTGTTTCTGATACTGATGGTGTTCGTCTCATCCGCGATCGCCTCCGACGACGAAAGAGTGAGCGAATTGGTGTCCCTGCAATCGAGATCCAAATCGGGCCTAATCCGGCTGAACGACCAATCCCTGGCCCGCTTCCTCACCGCCGTGAAAACCCCTCGCCCTTACTCCATCCTCCTCTTCTTCGACGCGGCGCAGCTCCACGACAAGCCGGAGCTCCGCCTCACGGAGCTCCGCAACGAATTCTCCATCGTCTCCTCCTCCTTCCTGGCCAACAACAACCCTCCCAACACCAACAAGCTCTTCTTCTGCGACATCGAGTTCAAGGAGTCCCAGCTCTCCTTCTCCCAGTTCGGCGTCAACGCCCTCCCCCACATCCGCCTCATTGGGCCCAACATGGGCCTCAAGGACTCCGAGTCCATGGACCAGGGCGACTTCTCCCGCCTCGCCGACTCCATGGCCGAGTTCGTCGAGTCCAAGACTAACCTCTCCGTGGGCCCCATCCACCGCCCCCCCCTCTTCTCCCGCAACCAGCTCGTCCTCTTAACCGTCTTCATCCTCCTCTGGATCCCCTTTCTCCTCAAGAAGCTTCTCGCCGGACAGACCATACTCCACGACCCTAAGGTCTGGTTGGCAGGTTCAGTTTTCGTTTACTTCTTCAGCGTTTCTGGTGCAATGCACAACATCATTCGGAAGATGCCCATGTTCCTCGTCGACCGCAACGACCCTTCCAAGCTCGTGTTTTTTTACCAGGGCTCAGGGATGCAGCTTGGTGCAGAGGGCTTCGCTGTGGGCTTCTTGTACACCGTCGTGGGCCTGCTCTTGGCGTTTATGACCCACGGGCTCGTTAGGGTTAGCAACGTCAGCGTGCAGAGGGTGGTTATGATTTTCGCGCTCTTGGTTTCGTTTTTGGCTGTCAAGCAGGTTGTTTACTTGGATAATTGGAAGACAGGGTATGGGATTCACGGCTTTTGGCCCTCTAGCTGGAATTAAGAGGTATTCTGGGCCTGCTTTCCCATTTTATTAAAATCTATAAAGCTTAGCGAAAATGTCTTGTGTTAGAACTTTGCCGGATTTTATATAGAACTTGAATTTGAGTATGAGGACTACATTTTGGTTGAACATGTTATGATTATTAGTGGTGGTTGCATAATGCTGAATAGCGTTTTTCTTTATTGGTGCTGCTAGATTGATTGTTATATTAGTCTCAAGTTGTGCTTTTTTTAATGATGGTCTTTGGAGTGAATATGTAGACTTGTTCTGTTATGCAAGTAAGTGAGTATGTAGATTTGTTCTGTTATGCAAGTGCTTGAGTAATGTAGAGATTAGTCTCTAGAATTTGGCTGCCCTGAAGTGCAGGATATATATATATCCATGGATGAGAGGATCAAATGTGTGGTTTTAGTGAATCTGTAGATTCCTAAGTACCAAGTTGTTTAACTTTACCAAAAATTTATCCACTTAGCACTTCACTTGATCACTTCACAATCTATAACTTACACTTTAGAGATCCTATTTCTATTTTCTCTGATACAGATTTGACAGAACCAGAAGTTTAAGCAAAAGTATGGGCATGCCTTGGCTTACAACATTTTGTCTTTGTCAGTATCATCATGCATTATAAATTTATAATCGGTCAAATAGTTACTTGACTAGGCCTTCTATTTATTATCAAATCAAAGCCCCTATGCTTAATCGTGAGATTTGTAGTTTATATCTATTGACATACTCCTAAAGCATGAGTTAAATAAGGTCACGATCCAAAAACCTTTGTAATATTTTCACGGTTTTGCTTGCATCCTTTATGATAACACATTGTATTGAACAAGGAGCAATTTTTTTTTACCTTTCTTCTAATCTCAATATTCAATTACTATTAAGTTTGTTCATTTCATAGCATGATCTCGTGAAGATTCTTAAAAGTCTGGTTCTGTTTGGTGTCAGATGGAATTTTGTCACCATTCCTCTACTACACTGCGTTTTATAGTCTAATGTTTGGTACTCAGACTTTAGCCAATGGGTTTAATACTCTAATTTCTCCTATTTTCAATTGAAGTAAAATAGTTAGATTTTCATATTTTTGTTATACCAAGCAAGTGTAAAATGATTTTTATTCCAAGTTTTTCACTTCCCCTCTTTTAACCTCTCAACCAAGCAAACCCTTAATAACAAGGTAGATGGATACATTTTTTTGCTCAATTTCAACAACTGCAGGGTATCTCTGCCCATGCAACAACTTGACTGCAAGGGAAGAGTGGCCAACATCATTTTGGTAGTTAAATTAGATCTAATGGGATATTCAGTTTATTCACGTGCTGTACTTTTGATTTCTCAATCAAGATTTAAAAGCCATAGGGATAGATACTAGATATTAACTGCATTCAGCAAAACTGAGTTGTTAGATGAAAGATAAGATCGAACAGATCATATTTTAATTGTGTTAAATCTGATTTGCTGGAATTTGAATCCAAGTCATTTTATCTTAATCCAACAGCTTTGATTTGGTGACTACGATGACTACATGAATTTGTGATTGCAACAAATCTGAATTCGTTGGATATATATTTAGACATACTCCATTCTTGGGTTTGAAAATACTCTGTTTTGGATCTTCTGATTATCTTATATAAACCTATCCAAGCTTGTGTTCAATGGTCAACCTTATGACTGATGCTTTCTGTTTTGAATCTTTGGATTATCTTGTATCAACCTATCCAAGCTTGTGTTGAATGGTCAACCTTATGACTGATGCTTTCTGTTATGAATCTTCTGATTATCTTGTATCAACCTATCCAAGCTTGTGCTGAATGGTCAACCTTATGACTGATGTTAATGTAAGGTGCAATGTTCTACAACAATGGAATGTTTTAATTTTGGACTT
Organism: Glycine max; assembly: GCF_000004515.6. Lineage (NCBI taxonomy): Eukaryota > Viridiplantae > Streptophyta > Magnoliopsida > Fabales > Fabaceae > Glycine > Glycine max. The sequence goes on along the minus strand of NC_038256.2, from coordinate 38,035,541 downwards.
GTCATATAAATTAAAGTTTGAGCATATCGCTATGATGTCTTAATTAGTGTAGGAACATAAGTTAAATCTGAAAATAGAAAATTGAAGATAAAATTCAAGTCAGCCAGTTTATAGAAAGTGATTTGATACTTTGATTTTCCTTATGTTATGAAAAGGTAAGTTACCAACTTGCTTACAGCGATTGATTCTATTTCAGATTTTACTAGTTTCAGTTGTTTGTAAAAGATTATCATGGTAATCTATGTAACAAATTATACAACATAACATAGGTTAGGCACTTTTTTTCTTCATAATCTCTCTTCCTATTTACACCTTGAAAAAGAGAGAAGTCAAGAAGAAAACTAATAAGCAAAGTAATGAGAAAAAAGATCAATTAAGATGTAAAATAAATATAAAAATTAATGTATTTTGAGTTCCAGGAGCACACAACCCGTTTGGCAAAGCAGGAAACCATTAATGATGGACCATTAATTTGTTATCCTCCATTTTGTCCTCGACTGTAACTGTGACTTGGCTGAGCTTAGCTTCAAATTGAAGTCATGTTTAAATTTTAATAGATAATATAATAATAAGCTCAGTTTAGATTTTCTTTTTATTAAAGCTATATTTAAATGTAATTTAAATATTTTTAATAGTTTTCTTTTATCACGTAAGAGTTTACATCACCAGTTTCACCACAAAATTTATTAAAATAAAGGGTAAAGTATGCTTTTGTTGCGCATATTTTAAAATATATAATTAAAAGAAAGTGATTAATAAGTTTATCTTAATTTATAATTTATTAACTTACTTGATTAAAATATATAAATGGATCCTCCTCTATAGATATCCACGCTTTTGGTGATAGATTGAATTGAATGATTTAGATTTTATATATTTATAAGTTGGTTTAATTGTATTTTAATTTCCTCGGCTATTGCAATTATGGAATATCGGTGCTCGAGTTTCAATTTTGTAATCTGAGTCTTCTAGGTACTGCAATTATGCAACCTTAGTCCCTATGTTACTCTTTCGTCATGTATTCAACAAATTTTGCTCATATAACATTGAAGACATGATAACTGAGGTTGCTTAACATATATATTGAAATAGTTTAATTACACTTATAGTTTTTTGAGTTTCACAGTCATAAGGGACTAAAAGAATAATTCAACTTAGTATATTTGTAAAACAACACGTGAATACATTTAATGTTATCTCGGCAAAATTTGTTAAAAATTAAAAAAAAAAAACTAGTATAAGGATTAAATCACATAATTATAATATCTAAGAAATTAAAAGTGTGATTAAGTCTTATAAATTTAATTAGAAATGATAGAAAAATCTTATTTTATTTTTCTCCGAAACCTTTTTAATTGAAACTTATTTTTCATGAATTTAATTATAATACGTCATTGAGTTACAATTATATATTGAAGTAGCAAGTGAGAAGGATGACGTTGTTACATGCAATGCATGGAGCCCACTGCGATTTTCATTCTTGTACAGCTAGCTTGCCTAGACAGCCACTGCAATTGGCAAATGCAGCCTGGCTAGGGTCCCACTCCCACATTAGTTTTGTAAATTCCATTGATTCACTATTTTGATATTTCTTTCTTCACCAATATGCCCTTGGCTTGCCTTCATCTACCCATCTCCTGTTTCTTGTCATTTTTAGCATCCCAAATTGTTTTTCAGAGTTTAATTTTATTATGAAATTTTATATATAAATGAATAAACAATTTATCTGATAAAAATTTAAAATAATTTTATACTTTTATCCAATAAATTAATTTTATAATAATTTTTTTAAAAAAATATATTTAAATTTACAGTGTACATTAATTAAATTTTATAAATTCCTCTAACATCTTAGTTTTATTTTATGATGCTGGGAGGGGCCAAAGGCCCACATCTGAGTGATAGATACATCGACAATATTTTCTTTTAGCTTACCCTCTCTATCAATAGATGATGTAACAGAGGAACAGGTAAAATAAGTTAAAAACTACAATTCTTGTTTTGCTTTCACACTCTTATTCATATGTTCTCTATATGTGTTTTTAACCATTTTATTAGTATGAAAAGTACTTTTCAAAGAATAAGACATTTATTGAAAGAATAAGGTGATATTTTCTTAGAATATATTTTTAATAACTTTTAAAACATTTATATAAAAATAAATGAAAACGTAACTACATTTAATTTGTTAAAGTTATGAAAAAATATTTGATATTTTTATTTAATAAATAAGAGAATTTAAAATTACTCTTAAATACTAATCAATATTAAGAAGTCAAATAATAAAAATTGAAAAACTATAATGAAATATACTATTAATATATGACGAAAGAAATATTATTAATACATTTTGACTGTATCTCTAACATAATCTATTTATAAATTCTTTTAACCCTTACGTGTAAGATAAATGGTAAGGACATTTTGTTATTCATGAAGGGCACATTTGTACAATTAGACATTGGCACATGCAGTATAATTAAATAAACAAAGCAGAACAATGGCCTATGATGTTACAACTGGATGTTGCTAAAATCATATTCAAAGTCATGGTCATTTAATGAAGTGCCCCTTCTCGGTTTCTGAGATCTAGCTGAGAAACCCTCCACTCTCGAGTCCAAACTCTCCTCCTACCCAAAATGGATGCAAGGGCATCATCTTCTTCAGCTTCCTCGATTCTTTTCCTTGCAGCAATTGTAGCTGCTTATTTCTATTCATCAGAAGCAGCTGTGTCCAAAGGATCTTTTGAGGACAATTTCAGCATAATGTGGTCTGAGGACCATTTTACTACCTCTAAAGATGGACAGATCTGGTATCTCTCACTAGACAAAGACACAGGTACCAAATGCAAGACATTAAAATTTACAACTTTGTTGAGCATGCAATGTGTATTTTGATTTGATTGGAGAATTTGAACTGTTAGCATCAAATTTGAGATTTGAGGCTGTTTCTGAAGCAATATTCACTGTTTGATAGGATGTGGATTTCAAACAAAACAACGCTACAGATTTGGGTGGTTCAGTATGAAGCTGAAGTTGGTAGCAGGTGACTCTGCTGGTGTTGTGACAGCTTATTATGTAAGTGTAAAAAACATTGAAGTCCAGTAATCAGAATTAGACAAAACAAAACTTAGATGCAATTTCTTACATGTTTTTAGTGTTATTCTTTAATCAGAATTAGAGTATCATTTCGGCAACCTATATTGTTTTTTAAACCCAACATTTATTATAAAAATTATTGAAGTAATACTTTAATTCTAATCGGAGAACAACATCAAATAAACTGCTTCTATGTTTTATCCACTTTAGACATTGTTTATTTTTTCGTGAGTTTCCCTCTATGTTTCTATGATTCCATTGTGATGAGTGGGAAATTGTTGCAGATGTGCTCAGAAAATGGTGCGGGACCAGAAAGAGATGAGCTTGATTTTGAGTTTTTGGGGAACAGAACAGGAGAGCCTTATTTGATTCAGACTAATGTATACAAGAATGGGACTGGTGGGCGTGAAATGAGGCACATGCTTTGGTTTGACCCCACAGAGGACTACCACACCTATTCCATTCTCTGGAACAACCACCAGATAGTGTAAGTTCCATCTTATCCTACTACCAGTTGCTGCTATAACTTGTGTTCTTATCACCCAAATCTCAGAAGAAAAAAAGTGTTGATGTTCTTCAAAACGTGTTTTTGCAAATATCCTTAATGCTGTTGTTGGTTTAAAACTTCTCTTCTCAATTGTCAAAAGTAGAACAGGACATGTTTGTGAGGTTGAGAAAACGAACATGGTCCAGTAGGACCCGTACCAGGGTGGGCCTAGTTTTTTAATTGCTGCTAGCTTATAATGCATATATGATAAATCGTGTGGACAATAACAAGGATTAAAGGAAAGAGGGCTTTTCTTAAAAGGATCATAAAATGAGATTTTAAGCTTTATTCCTTTAACCACTTTGGGCAATTGATAGGTTATTCTTAATGTTGCTATTTCTTTTTAATTGTATTTAATCTTAGAACTTAATTAGCCTACATTAATAGTATATATTCAAATATCACCATGAGTGATACATTTTATTTTTATTTTTGTATTAATCATTTTAAAAAACCATTCTAATTATGATTTTTTACTAGTTGACTGTAAATTTTCTTACATTGACAGCATGACAACTAATCTCATAATTTTAATGTAAAATGACACCCAGATAACAAACTTCAAAATATTCGTCTAGTGACTAGTCTAAGTACTTCTTTGGGGTTTGGATTCTCTCCATTTCTTCCATTATTAAACTTTTGAGATAATAAATGTCACTTCTTTTTCTTTCTGAGATGAGGTGAATGGAACTTTGCTGACTGAATGAAGCAATTAAATTGTGAACAGGTTTTTTGTGGATAGAGTTCCTGTGAGGGTGTTCAAGAACAATGGGGAGCCAAACAATTTCTTCCCCAATGAGAAGCCCATGTACTTGTTCTCCAGCATATGGAATGCAGATGACTGGGCCACAAGAGGTGGGCTTGAGAAGACAAACTGGAAATTAGCCCCATTTGTGTCATCCTACAAGGACTTCAGTGTGGATGGTTGCCAATGGGAAGACCCATACCCTGCTTGTGTCTCAACCACAACCAAAAATTGGTGGGATCAGTATGATGCTTGGCACCTCTCTGATGATCAGAAAAAGGATTATGCTTGGGTTCAGAGGAACCTTGTGATCTATGACTACTGCCAGGATTCTGAACGTTATCCAACTACCCCAGAGGAGTGTTCATTGAGTCCATGGGATTAATATGCCTAGGGGGAGAAATCCTTATTCTTTTAAATCTCTCTTTTCTGCCTTATCATTTTTTAGTTACTATGAGAATGAGAATAATGTGCAGTTTTGTATGTTGTAAGCTTTTTAAAGTTTGGCAATTATATATTGAAACATTTATTGGATTCGTTACCCATTCCAAGTCTCCATTGTCCCCCACCACCGGCTTATCCCTCCTTTTGAACACTACTTGCAAAATTATAAAAACATGATTGGAGAAATGCATCAACTAGTACTATAACCTAACAAAATCTCATGAACAAACGGTGATAAATGTTATCCACAGTCCACAGATGAGTTTTTTTCTTTTACACTATCAAGATGTTTCTTCACTTTTAGGATAATGATTTAAGGCTTCTTTTAAAGTTCGTTAACTAATAGTTAGTTCCTCCATTCTAGAGTAACTATTTTGAGTTTTCACAACTTGACTAGATATCTCATATAGTTTAAAACATTTATCAGTTTTTTAAAATAATTATATATTAATAATAGAATTTCTTAATTCAATCAATAATATTTTTGTATTCATAATCAATAACATTTTGTATAACATAATAGTGTATTTATACCAATATTATTTGTTTAAAAATATATGCTCTAAGATATACTTTAATTTTAATTTCATACTTTTTCAATTTTATTATTTAATTATAATTATTATTAAATTTATGTATTGCATCAATAAATAATGTTTTTAATACTTGAATTTCATTAATAACTTAATAAAAAGTTGACCTTTTAAGAAAAAACATAAAGATTTCACTAGCTAGTGTCTATATTAGGTATAAATTGGTAAATAAAAATGGCTTAAATATATCTTTGGCATTTTTCCAATTATGATTCTATAAGTTTTTTGTCATTTTTAATTATTGTAAGTTTGTAACTTTTTAATTTTAGTCACTTTAAGATTTTAATTTTTTTATTTATAAACCTCATAAGTTCGTATTTACAATGATAAAAATTAAAAAAAAAAGTTACTTGTAGGTCCTAAAAATAAGCAAAATAACTTATTGGGACCAAACGTCAAACAAAAATATAAACTTACAAGAATCAAAAATGAATTTTTTTACTGGGATCAAAATGAAAAAAATTCAAAGTTATTTGAAAAAAAGAAGATATTTAAGCTAAAAAGGTATATGAGAAGAGGATAATTTTGTCAATTGGGTTAAAAAGGTTCAAATCTTTCAATTATATGACTCGGAGCCTGTCGTTTCGAAAGGGTAAATAAACAAAAGACTGATAGATAAACGGTGAATTGCGAGATTAAACGACACCACTGAAGCGAAGAAAGGGGCGTACGGTTCTGTTGTGGTTGGAGATCCGAATTTTGATTATCGAATCGCAAAATTCTGAATCAATCAATCAATCAATCAGTAATCAGAGCCATCAACGACTGCAATGGTCTGCGAGAAGTGTGAGTTTCTTGTCCTGCTCTTCAATTCATACTTCTCGTTCTGTATCTCTCTTTCGGTGATTTAATCGTTTTTTGGTTTCATTTGAATTTGGGTTGCAGGTGAGAAGAAATTATCGAAGGTGATAGTACCAGACAAGTGGAAAGAAGGGGCCAGCAATACTACCGAGGGTGGTGGCCGCAAGATCAACGAGAACAAGCTTCTCTCCAAGAAAAACAGGTCCTTTTAACCTAACCTTTAGCTTTACATACTTTGATCATTTCTTTTTTCTTAATTTTAAAATTGGGTATGAGAATTAAGAAGCAAAACTTGGCTTTGTCACCTGTATATTTTATAATTAGCGGATAACATGTTAAAGTGATCATTTCTAGTTTCGTAGCAGAGACTTTGGAATGTAAATTACTTGACACTTGCTTGATATAAGCGACGGAGATTTTTGAAAAATAATGTCTCTTTGCACTGTGGAAAGTTATTTTCGTGTTGTCCTTTATTTTCACCTTTGAATCTCAATAGTATTATTTATTTCAACATATATTTCATTTACGATGAAGTAGCACTCCTCCCTTGAGAGGGGGAGTGATCTTCTAAGGAATTGGCCTGGGTTGAGCTTGTTAGGATGAGACTCACCCTTGGACCAATATGCTTTTGAGTTTTTTATGTTTGTATATATGACTTTGTGAGGTGCTATGCATATGTGGAATGTGCTTACTCTGATTTGGAGATATTGGTCTCAAGATTCCCTGCACAATTATGTCACTGCATACTCGGTTTGATGGTTACAATTTAATATCTTTTTCATTTGCTTTTGTGGCAATGCATTGTTACATATAGGTTTGTACTAATGGCTGCATGGTATGAGACTGTGTGTTGAGAAATAAGCCTAATGTTATTAGGCAGTAGTTAGTGAAACGGAGCTAGTTGGGTATTTTGATTAAGTATTTAATTGAATTTTTACCATCAGGAGGATCTGATTCTGTAAGTTAATTTGCTTTATGCTGATTCATGTTTGAATTTTAAACACAATTACCCTGGTCACTTTCCCTCTTCACAGTTACCCTCTACAATTTAGTTTTGTTTCAAACTTCATGTTTTAGTCATTTTCTATTTATACATTTAAAACAGGATATCTGTATTTTGATTGACATGGCTCTTGGAAAATATTTCTAATATAGCTAAGCGGTGCAAACTTCAAAACTGTTCCAACATGTGGGCTGGTCTATCATAGGTTCTTGTATTCTATATCTGGTTATAGTGTGTGTGAGCTTACTCAGCTTAGTATTGGACTTATAAATGATGCTCAATACTATAATCATTGTTTTCTAGGCTTGCACTTTACATCAATTGATAATGATTATAAGTACAGTTGTTTTTTCATGGCTTAATATCTGTCCCAAAGCTTTCATGGTTGTTTATAATGAGTGACATTCTGGAATAAAGCCATTTCCATCCAATGTATATGAACAAGTACCCTCAAATGAGGGACATGTTCTGTTATGCAACAGAAAACAGAAGCAAAAAATAAAGGAGAAAGATCAAGTCTCTGGCATTGACTAACACCAAAACACCTCTGCCATAGCAGGATTACAATTCCAAGACCTCAAAGAGAGTGACCCCTTAACATGTCAGTGTCACAAATCCTAACTAACTTCCCCCATAGTCATATTTCGTCGTCACAACATTAGAAGGCTCATCTTGTTTATGCCCGACATGTTCCTTTTTGTAAATCTGTGTGCATTTAGAGTTGCACTTATAGATGATTCTTGATATCATCAGCAATTTTTTATCCAATATTCTATTATGCCTTTGCTGCTTGTGTCACATGTTCCGTTTCCTCTTTTATTAACTTTGCCATTTGTTCCACCATGCATGTTTCAGTCATTAATAGTTTGTGAGAGTATTTTTAAATTGATTGCTTACAGATGGACCCCTTACGGAAACACTAAGTGCACCATTTGCAAGCAGCAAGTGCACCAGAATGCTAAGTACTGCCACACCTGTGCTTACTCTAAAGGTGCTATTTCCATGTTGATTTGTTTTTGCATTTGCTACCATACGTATTATTTATGGTACACTAATTAAATGTGTTCTATCATGAAAGTACATGACTCGATTTCTGATGTGTTCTGTATGGCAGGAGTTTGTGCAATGTGTGGCAAGCAAGTTCTTGATACCAAGTTTTACAAGCAAAGCAATGTGTAATGGATACTCGTGTTGTATTGGGTGCCGTGTCTTCTTTTAGATGCATGGTAGCATTGCCTTTCTTTCCATTTGTCTAGTTGATCCTATTGCTAACTATGTGAAGCTGTAAAGAACAAATACAGCGAGGGATTTTCAGTTATCTGTCTTTTGTAATATACTTACATGTTTATTCTAGATCCAAAACATATACTATGGCGTGAAAATTCCGGTTCCATTGAGTTGTTATGATGCTGTTTGGTTGAGTAACGTGCAGTTACGTGCTAAAATTCTCATTCCAACATGCACTATGGTCCAATTTGAACAAGCTTTTCAACAAATGGAAGAAGAAAATAAGGTTGATTAAATGAATAAAACTGCAGTCATAAGTTAAAATTAACTTGTTCAATTTTTTATAAAAAAATCTTTTTTACAAGTTTTTCCGTCTAAAAATTTAAAGTGTCTATAAGTTGGATTGATCTTATAGATGTCTGATTTATTTCACCTCTACTTATTTACCTACAAGTACTTGAAAAATTTATTCATACTAGGTTTATACCTAATGCCTTCCTTAAAACTTGGATGATCGGGGGCTTGTTTTGTGCTACTGATTGTCCCCTCAAAGAGGTTGTTTATTGGAATTCATGTCAAGTATTAAGCATTCGTTTTCTTGTATTAAGAATAGAGTTAAAAAAGATGGATTTAATAAAATATTATGTATCAAGTTTCGCCGCAAGGATAGTTAGATAAGCCCAAGATTGACTTGAGCACGAGCGGGTATGCACGTTGGACAAAAGCGTCTGTGAAATCTTACCCCAGGTATATAATGTAATAAGTGCTTTTAAAAAAAGATCGTAGCCTCGCGGATTTTTTTTTCTTAAAGAAAAATTGTTACCGACTGAATGCTGTTATACACGTTAAAAGATTATGTCGTTCCAGTGCCATCATAATTTGTTTTGTTGTTAGTATAACTTTTAAAATGATTGGTTAATCATCGTAAAATTCAATATATATGTAGAATTATAATGGAAAGATGGTGTAAATTTTTTTATATGATCAATATACAAGCAATGTTATATATTATTATATTTCTAAAAGTTTAGACAAATTTTGAGAAAATATTTGCCGTATTTCATGCGAGTGTGGCACTCATAAATAATACTTTTAAATATATACTAAACAAATTATGTATGCTTTTTATTTATTTATTTATGGGAATGTAAAGGGATTTATTTATTTATTGGAGTGATTTACCAAAATAAAAGTAAGTAGTAAATCGATGCTTTATGAAGAAATCATTTAATATTTCCTAGTTTTTTTTTTCTCACAACATTGCACAACTCCTTTAATTCAAAAATGAAAAAAAAAACTTTTATTGTAAAATTCTTCATCCAGACATACCAATAAGAAGCGTGATCGCGTGGATGTTAGTAAGATTTTAATTTTTCAAAGGCAAATGTATCTATATTCTTAGACGAGTGTAGAGACTTTCTCTATAAAAGAAAAGAAAAGAGTGGGTTGTATCAAAATTTTACATTTACAGAAAATGTTTCCTCTGCTAATATCAAGGGTGAGTAATTTTTTTTTATCAACAAATTCATTGTCCTTGAATAGAGTAATTGATTCAAGGAGTGTAACTTTTAAAAACTTTATTTGATTGCATAAAAATGACCTGATTTGTATAAGCTGTTCTTAGCTTACTTTCTGAATTCCTTAGTGAAGTTTGTTAAAATAAATTCTTTATAATCTATTACAACAAATTTTATGGTGAAACTTATGATACACTAGACTCTTATGCGATAAAATTTTTTTAAAACACATTTACTTAAATTGCTTATACTAATATAGATTCAATAAAAAGAAAATCTAAACCCAGCTTACTATTATAATATTTATTAAAATTTAAACATGGCTCATCGCGTACGAGGTGATTCAGTGTAATAAGTAAGACTTCAATTTGAAGCTAAGCTCAGCCAAGTCACGGTCTGCAGTCGAAGACAAAATGGAGGACAACAAATTGATGTGGTTCATCTTTAATGGTGCAATTGGTACTTCATGCAGACCATAAGTGTTAAACATTGAACCCCGCTGAGTGGGTCCAAACAAACTTAATATATATGCTATGAATAAAAAATTATTCATTGGTTATTCCAGGTAATTTTTGTAGATATTCAGTAAGTGTTTATTTCTTTTAAAGTTAGATATAATCATTAAACGTAAACAAGATGTGTGTTTAAATTAATTCCAATTATAAATTTTATATTGAAACTTATTGATAGTATGGGAAATTGATTTTAAGTATGAAACAAAAAACCCTTATGCCTTGAGCTAGTTGTCTCCTACCCATCAATACTCCACAGTTGATGAAGAACCTTCCCATTTCAATTGATCACCACAATGATCTCAGTTTGTTCAAATTTCATTGTTGCCTTTACATAACATCTATCAATGACCGACTTCAACCTATAATACCATCGAATTCGAAGGATGATCACCATCCTTCACACAACTCATCCCTGTTTTTCCTTCATGACAAGCATGGAAGACCACACAAATCGAATAAAAAATCCATATTAAGTCCCCTCTAGCCAATTCAGAACAAATTAAAACAACACGATATGACAATTAATCATTTCATATTTCACACATTCATAACAAACGTAGGTGGGATATTAGAGTACTATTATTAATGGGACACAATTGAGTTCAACACAAACCGAACTTATTTTCAAGGGACATTATTACAGACCCATTAAACATCAAAGTTCTTCAAATGTTTTGGGAACACATCCAACATTACACAACGAGCTTAAAACCCCCCACGGAGACGGAGGACAAGGTGAAGGGTTGATTCCTTCTGGATGTTGTAGTCAGCGAGGGTCCTTCCATCCTCGAGCTGCTTGCCAGCAAAAATCAGCCTCTGCTGGTCCGGTGGGATGCCTTCCTTGTCCTGAATCTTGGCCTTCACATTGTCAATGGTGTCAGAGCTCTCCACCTCGAGGGTAATAGTCTTACCCGTAAGAGTCTTCACGAAAATCTGCATACCACCACGAAGACGCAACACCAAGTGGAGAGTTGACTCCTTCTGGATGTTGTAGTCAGCAAGGGTGCGTCCGTCCTCGAGCTGCTTCCCGGCGAAGATCAGCCTCTGCTGGTCTGGGGGGATTCCCTCCTTGTCCTGAATCTTAGCCTTGACGTTGTCGATGGTGTCGGAGCTTTCGACTTCTAGGGTAATAGTCTTGCCGGTGAGGGTCTTAACGAAGATCTGCATGCCACCACGGAGACGGAGGACGAGGTGAAGGGTTGATTCCTTCTGGATGTTGTAGTCGGCGAGGGTGCGGCCGTCCTCGAGCTGCTTTCCGGCGAAGATGAGACGTTGCTGGTCCGGGGGGATACCCTCCTTGTCCTGGATCTTGGCCTTGACGTTATCGATGGTGTCGGAGCTTTCAACCTCTAGGGTTATGGTCTTGCCGGTGAGTGTCTTAACGAAGATCTGCATGCCACCACGGAGACGGAGGACGAGGTGAAGAGTACTCTCCTTCTGAATGTTGTAGTCAGCAAGGGTACGGCCGTCCTCAAGTTGCTTTCCGGCGAAAATGAGACGTTGCTGGTCCGGGGGGATTCCTTCCTTGTCCTGGATCTTGGCCTTGACGTTGTCGATGGTGTCAGAGCTTTCCACCTCAAGGGTGATGGTCTTGCCGGTGAGGGTCTTGACGAAGATCTGCATCTGTCGAGTCAACAATCACAGATAAATCAGAATCAAAATCCATTACGTAATCTTAAGTACGGATCTGAAGCAATCTCGTGAAAAAAAACCCTAATCCACGGCAATAGAATCAACAAACAAGGCAGTTGCTAACAGATCTGAGCAATATCTCTCGAAAAACGATATAGAATCAACGAATAAGGCTTTTTGTCAACGGATCTGAACAATTTCTTGAAAAACCACAGAAGTATAAAAAATAAGGCTGTTGTTTAACGGATCTGAAGTAATTCATGAAAAAGCCCTGATCTATGGTTACGTTTAACGGATCTGAAGTAATCAATGAAAAAAGCCCTAATCTACGATTAATGAATCAACAATTAAGGCTTGTTGTAAAGGGATCTGACATGAAAAAGCTCTAATTAGAGCAAATCTACGATTAAAGAATCATCAAATTAAGGACGTTGTTGTAAAGATAATAAAAGCTGAATCTGATTATGAAAATTGAAGATCGATGAAACCAAACAAAACACAATCAAATCAACATCGTATTGATCAAAGAACATACACAATTCATGGAAAGAACGAAGAAGAAAAACAGAAGAAATCGACTAACCTTGAAGGGAGAGGTAGGGAAATACACAGAGAGAATGGAATATATTGGAATTGAACTGCGAAGGAAGGAGGAGGGGTGTGGGGCGTTTTATAGCATAAGGTGTGGAACCCTTCTCCAGTCATATTGTGACGCGTGTTCATGTATGGTGTCACTTGGTGCCTATGACACGGGTAATATTTGGTATTGGATGCATTTTCGGAGAGTCCTTCTAGGAAATTGAGAATTGCAATTTGCGTGGTAGTTGGCGGTTTCGTAATCTTGACGGAGTCACATGCACCTTCAAGCTTCGCTTTATCTGTTACGACGTCGTTGTTATATTGGGCCCACCCCGTTGCAAGTGGAGCGTCCGAAGTTGATACGGGCCCCACTATCCATTGCCTGAAGTCGGCTGCTTTTACATTATTAAAAATCTATGGAAAAGCTGTCATGCTAGATTTTTTTTATTATGGACCAGAAAAGAATAATTGAAAAGTTTTCTTATTATGGAGCAAAAAAATCTTTAATAATTATTTTTTAAATAAAATCATAATTATTCCACTAAATTCTTTCTTATTTAATTTCACTTTGTAAGATATATTTTCAGTAGATTTTTCAAGTATTTTGTTAACATACATTACTTGTATACTTTTAGTTACAGTTTATATAAAATTATTCATTTAAAAAATATTTAGATATTTTTTTAAAAATAATCCAAAAGATTTTTTTAATGAACTTTTCTTTTTCCTAATTTTTCTTTCTTATTTCTTATTAGATGTTTTTACTATCGTTTAGGGAAGAATTTTTTTCTCTAATGAGGAGATGTGTTAAATGCTGCAACTTAAGGACAGATTCACCAATAACATAAGACTAAAAGATAGCTCATTGACAAAAACAATAATGATGTTAAAGAAAACGAATCCAATTTCCATTCGCATAAGCCACACCATTTACGAACAAGTTGCCTACTAATAATATATGGTGTCAGTTTTTTTTTTTTTTTGGCTGAATTGGAGGGGAAATTATCCCCAAAGTTTGATTAAAAATCACGCGGAAAAGTAACAAAACTTATATATATATATATATATATATATATATATAAGTTTTTCGCTAAAAAAATTATTTGATCACATAAAAAAATTAGTCAAAGTCAATTAAATCTGGTATTAGAATTACTTTTCCGCTAATGATATATCCACAATAACAATGTATTAATATTGAAAAAAATAAAGTTTATAGAGTGTGACTTTTTCTTTCATTTTTGCGTAAATTGAAAAAAAAAAATCAAGCCTAATGTATAAATTTTCATTGAATCTCACCTAAATACCTAAAGTTCTTGAGCCCAATTAAAAAGCTTACTGGAGAATAAAGGCCCAAACTTCTTTTTTTTAGGAACAGAGCATGTAATGGGTAATGAGGCAGCCTAAGCCCATAACCATGTTAGCCCGTATTCATTTTTGTTAATTAAGGGGGGTGTATTGGATTGGGATTTTGAGAGAATATTTTGACAAAAACAATCTTGAAGATTTTAAAAGATTATGTGGGATTGTATTGATTTTGTGGGATTTTAAAAGATTTTTTTTAAAAGACTTTTTACAATCAGGATTCTTAACCCAAGATTTTAATGGATTTCTAACACAGATTTTTAAGATTTCAAAGTACTTTATGGATTTTTAAGATTTTGAAAGATTAATACATTTTAAACAAAAAAATAACGGAAGTTACAAAAGTGAATGAAAAAGATGATAAATAAATTATAATGTTTGAATAAAGAAAATAAAAACGATAGAAATTTTAAACCTTTTAATAACAAAGTCATTATTGCCTAAAAAAATAATAACAAAGTGATTCTCACTTCATGTTCGCCTAATTATTAGCATTTCTCCACATATCTGAACCTATATTAGTCCTCCATATATTAGCATCTTCTCGTTCCTGCTCTTGTGTTTGAACAATGGGTTCATGATCATTGTCTTCGTAATTTGGTAACACTGAAGATGAAGATGAAGACTCGTCAGTAGGTTCCACTGGAAATTCATCAGAACGACATTCTTTGCGAAGAAAATTATGAAGTGCTGCACATGCCATCACAATTATAATTATAATTTTGTTATAATTAGATAATGATCACATACCTTAAAATAAGGATAAAACCTTGTGCTTTCCCTTATTTTTGCAGGCACAGTTGAGCCTGGTCTAACCATTAAATCAGGTGCTAATGAGTTCAGAGCTTTCAAAATCTTGTGAAAATTTTCACTTGTAGCAAATTGTGATCGGCCAAATGTATTGCGGATTACACAATATCGAGTGTTCTGGCCGACAATCTGTAGGAATGATGCAAGCATTTCTTCAACACAAATAAATCTTGTATCCTCCAAAGGTGTTTTTTCTCTTATAATCGTGCACAACTTTCGAAATACATCAGGATACATCCTATATACTTGTCGAAAGATTGCAGGATCATCGTTTAATGCTTTGTGTATATAGTCATATCCCCGACTAGTAATTTGTCGTCGAGTTAATGGACGTTCAATATGTTCACCACGCATCATATTCAAAAACTGATTTAATATATCTATTAAAGCATAAATTGCCATCACATATGTGTATGTGGCTTCATAAAATTCTTCATTTGTTTCCTCGTCATCTATATCTTCATCATTTGTATCTTCATTATATATATCTCCATCCATTTCTTCGTTCTTTATGTCATGGTCATGGTTATAAGTCAATATCAAAGTTAATATCAAAGTTAATACAAATTCATATATAAAATAAATATAACTAAAGTTTAACCACAACAATTTCACAAAATATATAACCTAAATACTTCAACCATAATAGTTCGACCAAAAAACAAACCAAATATTTCAACCAAAATACAACCATAATAGTTCGACCAAAAAACAAACCAAATACTTCAACCAAAATAGAGACCCAAAAGATATAGTTCAACAAACTCACGATGTTTAAAATAATATGTTAATAATAGATGATCAAAATATTAATTATTCCCTAACTTAAAGTTTATCCAAGATGAGCGTTCTTCCGGTGACATCTTCAAGAAAAAATCCTTTTTTGCTTTAGTATTTAACAATTCAGCTGTCTTGAAACGCGTTATGTCATCCAAATTTGGAATTTCTTTTATAACATCCCAAATATTATAATTTACTAAATTTATAACTATTAATATATTTAAAAGATTATGAACTTAGCTCACCTTTAAGTAATCTTTCCATACATCCTCATGAGCAGTGAAAGTTTTTCCAATTGGGTCCCATCCAAAGCTAGAGTTGTTGCGCATAAGGGTTGACATCATGTTATACTGGTTTCGAAACCACTTCATCCGACTCAAATAATGACTATAAGTTTTAGGGAATTTAGTTTTTGCATTGAGTTGAGGAAGTATTATTCGTTCTACATTTTGTTTGCTAAGTGACCCATTGGCATCACGCAATCCCCTATTCATAGCATCCACCAAGAGGTGCAACAACTCATTGGTATCCTCCATAGTCCAAGATACATAATTATCTTTGTCTCTACTCTTTCCTTTGTTATTTTCTTGTGAATCCCCCATTTGATCGCTAATATATATATAAGAAACTAGTTATTTGACAAAAATAGTTATTGTTTCCTAATTGTCAAAAGTATAGTGACTATATCCCGAATAATATACAATTCAATAGAAAAACCAATAAAAAACTACCTAATAATAAAATAAGGGTCATGCTAACATGCGCACTTAGGGCACATGTTAAGGATACTTCCAATAGTAACTATGTCTTAAAAACAACAATTTTTGACTTTTAAAAAAGTAAATTGCACAACTTTCAATACAAAATTTCTATACATAATACACTAACAAGTGTCTTAAGGGCACATGTTAGCATTTTTCATAAAAATAATACTCATATATCATAAAATCATTTAAAAAAAAAACTATTAACAAAATAACAATAATAATAACACAATAACAATTAAAAAATTATTAACACAATAATAATAATAATAACACGCTGTCAAAAAAATAATAATAACACATTAATAATTAACATTTTAATAATAACACAAGAAAATAATAATAATAATAATGGACGTTGTAAAAAAACAAGTTGAAGAAACAGAAAAAAAAGAGTTTTTTATTTTGATTTGCATATACAGTACTAAAAAAAAACAATATGAAATCTTGATGCATATCAATTGCCATTTTTTTGATGCATATTCATTGCCTGGACGTTGAAAACAATATGAATACGAAATCTTGAAGCATATACAGCACCCTTTTCTTTTGATTTGCGTAATATATATATAGTATGAACAATATTGACTATCGATTGCCATTAAAAAAATAGGTAAAATTGATTGAAAAGTTGTAAGAGAATGAACCTGGTAGTGGTTTGTGTCTTGTTCGACAGGAGAAGAAAAAGTCTTTGGAAGATTATGAAAAGTCTCAAGGGTTTGGGTGAGATTGTTGGAGGAGTATTTTATGTGTATTTCTAACTAAAAAGTCTCTCAAAATCCATTCCACAAAAGAATCCATCAAAATCTATTTACTTTTGAATACCAAAAGACATTTTAAAAGTGATAAGAAATCTCAATTGAATACCAACAGATTTTGTTGCCCTGAAAAAAAAATCTTTATTGTCTTAATTGAATATCACAAGATTTGTTTATATTTTATAAAAGTCTTGATTGAATACCACAAGACTTTTTAATCATAAAAAAGTCTTTTAAAATCCTTTGAAATCTTAATCCAATACACCCCCTAAGTTTTCAGTTTCTTAGTTTTTTTGAGATTTCAATTTTTGTTTCTCAAAAAAATAAAATAACTTTTAGTGCTGCATTAACTTTCTGTAAATAATTTTAGTCTCAATAAAGATTAATTCTGAATAATAAAAATAAACGAGGACAGTTTTTTTTCACAACTTTTAATTCTTTATTTATTTTTGACACTTAATTTTGAGAAACATGGACCTAGTGTCAAAGAACTCAAACTCAACATTACAAAAACTTACTACATATTCAAGGATCATGGTCTGAACTAATCTCCACATAACATATAATTACATTTTTCAATTAAAAAGAAGAATTAATAATGTATTAAATGATGATTGACAAGATCACATGATTTGAGATTTTTTTTTATGATGGGAAAAATATGATTTGAGATTAGGTAACAATCTTTCCATTTTAGATAGACTTATGTAAAACAACTAATGTCATTATAGAAGGTAAAAATTGCATTACTCTTATTTCTAAGCTGATTGAATGTGACAGGAAAGGTGGCTGTGTATATTACTCATGAGTCATGACTCATACAGTTCTAAATTCTTATTTTTTAATATACAACAGACAACAACTAAATTTCCCCCCAAATATGCAACAGATTAACTAACCAATGGTGTCAACGTCGTTGTCATCATCTTCTTTAGCGACGTCGTTATGATCTGTCGCCCAGTATGTGCCAATGGAGTCACCGTTGCGAACATTGTGGCATCGAAACGAGATGCTTTCATCCATCAGACTCAGCTTGTGAACGAAAAAATAACGACCGCGAGTAGGAAGACGAAACCTAACCGTCCGGTGAACCAGCTCCAGCTTCTCCCTCAACACCGCCACCTTGTCCTCAGCCTTCACCTCCATCTCTATCTTCTCCTTCGAGTTCAATGGCAACACCGTCACCTTCAACACCACTGGCCGCGGC
This sequence comes from Glycine max, assembly GCF_000004515.6. Classification (NCBI taxonomy): domain Eukaryota; kingdom Viridiplantae; phylum Streptophyta; class Magnoliopsida; order Fabales; family Fabaceae; genus Glycine; species Glycine max. The sequence continues at coordinate 38,017,156 of NC_038256.2, read as the reverse complement.
GGCCGCTGCGGAGGCTTTAAGTACACGTCGATCTCATTGCTGGGAAAATCGAAAACCGGGCAATCATTCAGTAACTGTTGGTCGAGCAATTCGACATGCGTTTTGTGCGTTTGCAACACAACCCTCTCCACTGGTACGGGGTACATTTCTTTTTGTTCAAGAACCTTCTCCTTCAGCTTCAGAACGGTGTCGTTCACGTCCATTTCTATAGGGATGCGTTCTTTGCACGCAGGAACTTTCACTTCCAGCACGATTGTCGTCCACTCCGGCGGCGACCACTCATTCGTTGGTTGCGTCTTCTCCGGTGCCGCCACCAAGTCACTCATCCCTTTCTTCTTCTTCTCTAACGCTTGTCTTCTCCATCTCAACCTCGGCGGCAACTCCGACACCTCATCCATGCATGACAGTCACCACTATTCACTAGTGAGAGAATAAGTGCAAATTGAGAAACGGTTAATATTTGTAACTGTACCTAACTAATGTTATCCAAAAGGTGCATGAAGATTACATTTCCCATAAATTTTAATTTCATTTGGGGACCAACGTTCTTGCGGCTTTTGTTTCTCAAAATTTCCTAATGGACGAAGTCGAACATTAATTTCATTTACATAGTAATATATATCACAATTTTATTTTCCTTCACAAACTCACTCTCTGTTTCGTAATTCTACGTTGTGTAAAGAAGAGAGAAATAAAAAAGACAAATCAAGATCTAACATAAATATCAAACATGTACATTAGCTTCTTGAGGATATGCAGACTTCATGTCCAAGCTTGGTCCACACCCAGGTACGGATTTTAGATGCACACATAATTGATTGAAGAGGATATTAATTTATATCCAAATACTGGTTGCTCACCATTGGCGTTTGGTCAATCACAACAATGGCGTATATTATCCTTTTTATGATTATTTCATTTTTCTATTGCTTATTCATCTTATATAATAAAATATTATATAAATTATTTAAGGCCATATGGATGCATATTTTTTTATTATATAATTTGAGTATTGTTTTAAAGAATATTGTTAATATAAAAACTTATATAAGAAAATATATCTAATTTTTATATTTAATAAAAATGACAAAGAAATATTATATTTTCAAACGAACAATATTTAATTATGATGTAAATCAAATATCTAATTATTTGAACAAATTAGTTTATAGACTATTCAAATGAGTTTATAAGCTCTTCGAATGTCCGACCAAACCCATTTAATTATAGTAGTAACTTTAATAATTTTAATATGAATTCACTGTTTAGTATACAAAGCAATAAATTTAAATGATTTAATCCTTAAAAATTGTAGAAAAACATGTTTTCATACCTTTCCAATTGTATATATTTTGAGAGGGAAAAAATAGGAAAAGAAAAACAATAATAAATGTCAAAATTTATATGTAAAAATTGCGAGACAACTTAAGTTGTATATATAAAATAGCTTATTATATCACTCACGCAGTTACACTAAATGTTTGAATTCGTTTTAGTTGTAGTTAATTATATAAAACAAAAAAAAAGGTATCGACCACCAGATATCAAACCCAGTTAACATGAAAAGAAGGGTGACAAAGTAAAGATATAAAAGTTTCATGCAAAACACTGATGAATGATTATACATTTTTGTTGTGTACATTGAAAGATGGATTTGAATACAATGAAAGTAACTGTGCGTGCATTTTCAACCTTCTATTGACAGCTATTTATACAGCAACTAACAGATAGGTAGGGTTGTTTGCCATGAAGTGATTTGATTAGTAACAGACAAATACTCCACTGGCTTACTTTGCTTGGGCTGCTTCAATTCACTATGCAACTAGCTAGCTAGCGTATGTTGGGACGAAATATTGGGGTTATTGAATCATTAACGCATCCAACAAAAGTTGCAATCTTGGTACAGTCCCTAATACCGTGCCACTCAAAGGACTCTTGTTCATTCATCCACTCACCCTTGTAAACCATGAAAAAAACCTCATTTGGGGGAAGACGAAGCGGGTGATTCTGTAGCAACAGCCCCAGCTGTTGCCCTAACGCCGACACATTATCCACGGCATTCACCTGTAATGGATAACACTTTGGGAGACCGTTCGGCTTCAGATACACCGTCATCTTCCCAGACGACGCACTACTACTGCCACCACCGGCCACCGGAACAGATGATTTCAAGTACACGTAGAAAATAGGATTCAACACGCTTTGAGGAATCGGTGAACACGGATACAACAGGATCCTTTCCACCGGCACACCTTGCATCCCTTCAAGCGCAACAATCTTCTCTTTCAGCTTCCGAAAGGTGTCGTCCACCTCCACTTCTATACGGATACGATTTTGCGACATAGGCAGTTTCACGTTCACCATCCGCTTCTCAGAACACGTTTTAGAGAATGCGTCGATCTCGTTATTCTCTAAAACCGAACAACAATCCTGCAGAACCTGATGGTCAAGCAATTCCACACCCGCTGAATGCGACTGCAACGCGATCCTCTCCACTGGCACACCTCGCATTTCTTCGCGCGCAACTATCTTCTCTTTCACTTTCAGAACGGTGTCTTCAAACTCCATTTCTATAGGGATGCGATCTTGGATCTCAGGCACTTTCACGTTCAACGTCACTCTCACCGCCGTCTCTGACGGCGGTGACGCCTCCGTCAAGTCAGGCAGCGGTTCTTCAAACTCATTGCTATTTGACGGCACCGGCATCTCCTCCGTTGATGATGACGGAAGCTGTTGCGGCATCTGTGGCATCGGCCTCAACTCCGTTAACGATGAAAACTCCGGTATATTTGGCATTCCATATCCAAACGGATCGTAAACGTGTGGTAGTATATTGAGATGCAACGACGGTGGAAACTCCGGCATCCCGAACGGACGTGTGTGCCATGGCGGTGTCAGCGTCGGTTGTGGCGGCGCAAGGTTTGCATCATCAGGTGGGGCGACTAGGAGGCCAATGCGGGAGCCGCGATCGATTCCAGATGTCGAAACTTGGAGATCGTCTTGGAGGATTTCGCCATTGAAGAGAAAGGTTTGGTAGGAAATGGGTATGTTGTGAAGGTTTTGCACCTTCTCTTTGACATCGAGGACTGTGTCTAAGGGACCAACTTCAATAAAGAACCAGGGACCGACATCAATAAAGAACGAGTTCCCTCCCAGAATCTCAAGAATTACTTCCATCTTTTTTGGGGATTACACTCAGAAAAACAACAGTTGTGTAAAAGAAGGAAGAGAAATCTGGTAGAATGTTTATTGATTCATTCTATTTATTTCGTATAATCACGCTATATTATATAGAGCTGTGTCACAAAGTTAGTTAATAACTAACTAACGACACTTTGTAACTAACAAAACTAATCGGTTTTAATTAATTAACTAACTAACACATCTCAATCACATTCACATACACAGTGAGCGAGTGACTGATTGAGTGAATATTCATTTGTATAACTTGTGGAATGTTCTAGGTAGCCTCCAATGCCCAAAGTTCAAACGGGATAAACTCTCTGCTATTGCTTATATCTTCCTCAAGTTTTTCTTCGTTGCGTACTCCCATGTAAATTAAGGTGGAGAGAAATTTAGTTGATCATTTCTTACTAAGTAATTCATTTATTTTATTTTATTTTATTTTAGTAAATGTAGTTACCGATATATATATATTATACTGAATTACATTTTTTTATTTCGTGTGATTCAATTATGATTACTTTGTTCTCTTCAATTATGTTAAAAGATATACTTTATTCACAGCATTTTTTAATTTTCTATTAAGTTTTGTTAATAGAGATCAAATTATTATATTATATTGTTATTATAGTAAAATACACACTCTTCTTAAAATATGAATTTATTACACGTTATTGTCATCTTAATTAAATAAAATAAATCTAAAAAGCACAACCTGCGGCCCTTATATATATATATATATATATATATATATATATTTAGGATATATTTAGGCGCTCTTTTTATTTTCTAGGCATTTAAACACTCTTTAACAAATACTTATGTGATATTTTCTTCTTCTTTTTTTATCTCTATCCGGATCACTTTATACTTTTTTCTATAAACCTATCACTTTTCTCTTTCATTTAACCATGTTTTTAAATGCTAATGGGTATTTAAGTATTTACCAAACATTATCCATATATTTATTTACTTGTTTATTATTTAGGCCACCTTGAGCTAGATCGGGAAAAATTTGACCTGGAAATGCAATTTCCTAGTCCCGCCACATGGACTGAAATCATCTGTCCCACCATCCTGCTCCTTTCCTATCCTACCAACAATATTATGTCAGTTTTGTTATGTTTTAACGTTGTTATGTTCATCTTTAATTTAATACCGTTCTTGCACCCAGTTTTGACTTAACTAACTTTTATCATGCCTTTATCTGGAATATGAACGAATGCCTTTACTGGGCTCTCTGTTTACAATTGTGTTACCAACAACGACTGACAAGCTTTTCTGGAAAAAATATTAATATTTTTACATAACCAATATTCATTTTGAAGCAAAGCAAATACATCTCATTAAATTCTTAGGTTCTGTTTTTAATCATTTAAAAGTGTGCTTTAAAATTTTTGTGAGAATTTTAAATGTTTTATTTTAAATTTCTTTATTTAGATACAATCTCTCTCTTCAACAATGAGAGTAATACCACCGACCATAACGGTACTACCGGCGGCGACCACTAACGCCGTCGACGTCGACGTGCAGATCGCCTTCTTCTGCATTCCGTGCTTCCCCTCCGAAACAACGTCGTTGTTGTCGTGGTGGTGGCAGAGTCTGCGGTCACCGACGAGCAGCAAGGACCGGTATTGGTGGCGCTGGCGGTGGAACGCCGTTCGCCGCTTCAAAAGCAACAACAACTACAAGAAGCACTACTCCTTCCGCTACGATCCGCTCAGTTACGCGCTCAACTTTGACGACGGAATCGCCGAAGAGGACGGTTGCGGATACAAAGGCTTCTCCGCACGCTTCGTCTCTGTTCCGCCACCGGAGAAGGCCGTCGACGGCGAGGAGTCATGTGGGGAGCACGTGCCGCCGGTTTCGAAAATCCAGATATGATGCAGCGCTAATCAGCGGAGTGCGCTGCGTTGTTCATAGTTAAATTGCCGCCGAGGTGAAGGTGGCGGATGTTGAAATATAAACTTGATTTGGGTCTAAATTAATTATTTGGTTCCTTGGACTTAGTTATTTTGGGCTTAAGTAATTATGGGTCATGTTTCTAGAGAATTCTTGTAGTGTTTGGAGTGTCTGGATATTTCTTATAGTTGTAATATTCTCTAGAATACTCTTTGGATCTCTAGAGTTGAGAACTCTCTAGAATTAGTGTGTCTAGAGTTCTCCTTAGAGTAGTATAAATAGAGATGTAATCCTACACATTTGTATCAAGCAAAAATACAAAGTTCTCTCCTCCATAAAGAATTCTCCTTCCTATCAAGTTTCTATTCAAAGTCTCCAATATTCCTAAACACTTTTCCTAAACATAAAAAGCCTTAAAGTTTTCAAACACTTCTGATTTCTCCTTCAAGAAATAAACCCAGGTTTTTCTGGAATAATCATCAATAAAGAGGAGAAAGTACTTATTCTTACCAAATGAGTTGGGTTTGATTGGTCCACAGACATCGGTGTGTATGAGCTCTAGCGGCTTTGTTGCTCTTGTTGTTGATTCCTTTGGAAAACTTTTACGAAATTGCTTCCCAATTAGACATTCTTCGCAAAGTTGGTCTGGGTGGTTGATGCTAGGCAAGCCTCTCACCATCTCCTTCTTCGCTAAACGTTCTAGACCATCGAAGTTGAGGTGCCCGAACCGTAGATGCCATAGCCACGAAGAATCGGTATAGCAAGCCTTGAGACATTTTGCCACATCATTTTGAATGTTCAAGAGGATAAGTATGATTTTCTTCCTTATTTTGAAGAAGATGATGAAATTGAACAACCAATCATAGAGGAACATATTACACCACCTGCCTCACCGACACCAAGGCTGGATGAAACAAGTTCAAGTGAGAGGACACCGCGACTAAGGAGCATTGAAGAGATTTATGAGGTAACCAAAAACCTAAACGACATTAACCTCTTTTGTCTTTTTGGTGATTGTGAGCCTCTAAGCTATCAAGAAGCGGCGGAAAACATAAAGTGGAAAGACGCCATGGACGAAGAAATCAAGTCAATCACAAAGAATGATACGTGGGAACTTACTACACTTCCACGAGGACACAAAGCAATTGGAGTAAGATGGGTGTACAAGGCAAAGAAGAATGCTAAAGGAGAAGTGGAGAGATACAAAGCAAGATTGGTGGCTAAAGGCTATAGTCAAAGACAAGGAATTGACTATGATGAGGTATTTGCTCCTGTTGCTCGTCTTGAAACTATTAGACTGATCATTTCTTTGGCAGCCCAAAATAAATGGAAGATCTATCAAATGGATGTGAAGTCAGCCTTCTTGAATGGTTTTCTCGAAGAAGAAGTCTATATTGAGCAACCACTGGGCTATGAAGTAAAAGGGCAAGAAGAAAAAGTCTTGAAGTTGAAGAAGGCGTTGTACGGTCTCAAGCAAGCACCGAGAGCTTGGAATGTTCGAATCGACAAATACTTTCAAGACAAGAACTTCATCAAGTGTCCATATGAGCATGCACTCTATATCAAAGTGCAAAGTGGAGATATTTTGATTGTGTGTTTGTATGTAGATGACTTGATCATTACAGGGAACAATCCAAGCATGTTCGAAGAGTTCAAGAAAGATATGTCAAATGAATTTGAGATGACGGATATGGGGCTCATGGCATATTATCTCGGCATCGAAGTAAAACAAGAAGACAAAGGAATTTTCATCACCCAAGAAGGCTATGCCAAAGAAGTCCTTAAGAAGTTCAAGATGGATGACGCCAATCCAGTTGGCACCCCGATGGAATGTGGCAGCAAGTTGAGCAAGCATGAAAAAGGAGAGAATGTGGATCCAACTCTTTACAAAAGTTTGATTGGAAGTTTACGTTACTTGATATGTACAAGGCCGGATATTCTCTATGTTGTAGGAGTAGTAAGTCGCTACATGGAAGCTCCAACCACAACTCACTTCAAGGCGGCAAAGAGAATCCTTCGATACATCAAAGGTACAACAAACTTTGGCTTGCACTATTACTCTTCTGACAATTATAACATTGTTGGCTATAGTGATAGCGATTGGAGTGGAGACTTGGATGATAGAAAGAGCACTACTGGTTTTGTGTTCTTTATGGGAGATACTGCTTTCACTTGGATATCAAAGAAGCAACCAATAGTCACACTATCAACTTGTGAAGCCGAGTATGTCGCGGCCACATCATGCGTTTGTCATGCAATTTGGCTAAGGAACTTGTTGAAAGAGTTAAAAATGCCACAAGAAGAACCTATGGAAATATGTGTTGATAATAAATCAGCACTCGCTTTGGCAAAGAATCCAGTCTTTCATGAAAGAAGTAAGCACATCGACACCCGTTACCACTTCATAAGAGAATGCATTGAGAAGAAGGAGGTAAAGTTGAAGTATGTGATGTCTCAAGATCAAGCTGCCGACATTTTCACAAAGCCACTCAAGTTGGAAACTTTCGTGAAGCTAAGGAGTATGCTTGGAGTCACAAATCAAGTTTAAGGGGGGATGTTGAAATATAAACTTGATTTGGGCCTAAATTAATTATTTGGTTCCTTGGACTTAGTTATTTTGGGCTTAAGTAATTATGGGTCATGTTTCTAGAGAATTCTTGTAGTGTTTGGAGTGTCTAGATATTTCTTATAGTTGTAATATTCTCTAGAATACTCTTTGGATCTCTAGAGTCGAGAACTCTCTAGAATTAGTGTGTCTAGAGTTCTCCTTAGAGTAGTATAAATAGAGATCTAATCCTATACATTTGTATCAAGCAAAAATACAAAGTTCTCTCCTCCATAAAGAATTCTCCTTCCTATCAAGTTTCTATTCAAAGTCTCCAATATTCCTAAACACTTTTCCTAAACATAAAAACCTTATTTCCAACAGCGGAGGAGGGGTATGGCGGCGACGGAGAGAGGAATTTCCAAACTCACTCTAAGCTTTATTTACAAAATGGATTATACATTTTCTTTGTAGATGAAAGATGGATATACGAATACAATGAAAGCAATCCTGCTTCTATATACAGAGTTTTATTTACAGGTAGTTAAGTTCTGGTAGTTATACAACGAACTAACAGCTAGTTTGTTGTTATTATACTTATGAATAGAAACTAGCTGGCTTGTGGCGCGTAACTATGCAACTAGGGTTGGGCACGGCGTGACGAGGATGATGATGATGCGGCTGCTGCTGCTGATTCCGCAGTAGAATAAATGAATCCATCAAAGGTTTCTACCGGGAACCGGCAGAGAAGGTCTCAAGAACACGTCGATGTCAGCACTCCCAGTAAAAAGAATGTTTTGCAGAACCTGATCGTCATGCCATTCCGAGCGCATTAAAGGCGACTGCAGCACGATCCTCTCCACTGGAACACCTCCCATTTCTTGGAGCGCAGCAATCTTCATCTTCAGATGCAGAATGGTTTCGACCTTGTCCATTTCAAAAGGAATGCGATCTTGCAACCTCGGCACTTTCACGTTCAGGGTCACCGTCGAGGAAGGAGGTGGCAACGGATTTGGAACCATATTCGACGGTGAAGGCTGAGGCCGAAAGGTTGGCAGCCACGGTAGTGTCTGTGACGCCGGAGGTGGCAACGGATTTGGAACCATATGCGACGGTGAAGGATGAGGCCGAAAGGTTGGCAGCCACGGTAGTGTCTGTGACGCCGGAGGTGGCAACGGATTTGGAACCATATGCGACGGTGAAGGATGAGGCCGAAAGGTTGGCAGCCGCGGTAGTGTCTGTGACGCCGGTTGTGGCATGGGGATCACCTCCGATGACGAGGGATACCCTGGTATCGCAAGAGGATAGTTAAAGCCTTGCGGCGGAATCAGCTGCAAGGAGGGATCCCACGGCGGAAACACCGGCGACGGAGGATTTTCGGGGCTGACTTGGAGGAGAACGAACGCGCCATCGTAGAGATAGCATTGCGAAACGGTCCATTCGTCTTGGAGAAGTTTGTCATCGTAAAGGAAAATTTGGCGGAAAATGGGAATGCGCTGAGAGTTTTGCACCTTCTCTTTGACATCGCGAATTTTTTCAGAGCGTAATACTTTCAGAGAGAAAACTTTCGCTCCCGGCCTGACATGAAACTTAATCTTCATAATGATTGTGTGAGTGAGTATTGGTTTGGGAAACCAGCGTTCATGCATACTTGCTTTATATAGTTTCTTGAAAGTGGGCCCCCAATGGTCCATAGTAAGGCCTGCACTCCAGTGCTTGGCCGTTAATTAGGTAGTTGCTTGGCCGTTAGTTAGGTAGGGGATATCTCACCCTCTGGCCTCTGCTATTGCTTAATGGTTATCTTCCAGTGCTGCACTTCTAGTTTCTTCCTTGTGTACTTCCATGTATTGTAGTTTGATTGAATTTTTCATCAAAATTTTCTCATATACATGAAGGAGGAAGAGAAACATATTTTTTGAAAAAATACAAATTAAATGAGTTGCACATGAAAAAAGGTAGAGAGGTATATGAATCTTGTATCAGATTACTTGCTATTAGTATACTATAGGTTTTTGAAATTCAATAATTTATGTAAATACTTTTAGAATGTACTAATAATATAATTATTATTATTTTACTTAATTACAGTTTTTTTATTTCGTGTGATGCAAATATTACACCCTTCACTTCAGTTATGTTAGAAGATATACCTTCCTCTCCAAAATATTTCACTATACGATACTTCATAACATTTTTTTTTGTAAAGTTCTGTTAAAAAATGTTATTACTATAATATCTTTTATCCTACTATATTTGAGAGATACAAATATTATATTATTTTTTATTATAATAAAACACACACTCTTATTTCTTTAAAACATAAATATAAATATATTACACTTAATTTACCGTCATCTTAAATAAAATAAAATGATATTTGGATACTCTTTTAACAAACACCTCTGTGATACGTTTTTTTTTTCTTGTCACATCATAATTTTTATATAAACTTATTACTCCTCTTTTATTTTTATTTTCCATCTTTTTAAGTGTTGATAGACATTTTGGTGTCCACCAAAAATGATATATGTTGCTTTATTTGATTGAAATTATTTAATAAAAAGGTACTTTTTCTAAACAATTAAAATAAACAATATTAAACAGTTTAAATATACTATTTCATTGTATATAAATATTTTGAAATCTAAAATATACTGTATACATGTCAAACTGTTGACATACAAGAGTTTTGACTCACCTCAATTGTGGGTTCAATAACCTTTGTTCGTGCACCCAGTTTTGACTTGGGGGATAACGAACTTTTACCAGTTTATTGAGTGAGAGTAGCTTCACACTTAAAAATTACAAAAATAAAATGTTCTCTAATATTTAACATAGAAACGCCCGTAATTAGCAAGAAAACACTTTGCAACGCTTTATTTACAAGATGGATGATTATACATTTTTCTTTTGTACATGAATCCAATGAAAGTAACCCTGCTTCCATTTACACAGTCATATTTGAAGGCAGTTCAGCCCTGGTAGTATAAAACGAACTAAACCTAACAGCTAGTTTGTAATTACAGTTATGAACAGAAACTAGCTATGCAACTAGTAGTTATACAAAAACTAAACCAACGAACATGAATCAAAAGCTAGTTTTTATTTATTTATTATTATTAAGCAGAAACGAATCCATCTAGGGTTCCTTGAGGGAGAGGTCGATCTCATGATTATCTGAAACCGCACAATCTCGAAGAAGCTGATGGTCAAGCAGTTCCACACCCGTTGAATGCGAGTGCAGCACCATCCTCTCTACTGGCACATTGTCCATCTCAAAGCCTGCAAGAATTCTCAGATCTGCAAGAATGTACTTCTTCAGCTTCAGAACGGTCTCGTCCAAGTTCGCTTCCATAGGAAAACGATGAGTCCAGTATTTATGCGCCTTCAAGCTCAGCGTCACAATCCGTGAGCGTGAATCTTCCAATTTCTCCTCAACCTTTTTATTTGACGCGGATGAAATATCTAGAGTCATCGGCCGCTTACCTAACGGATCGTATGGATTCGGAATCAGCTTGGACATCTGCATGTCCGGCGTTGGCTGCGATTGCGGGAGAAAGTCTGAGTCTGAGTCAGACATGGGCGACGGTGCTGCAGGATCGTGGCTGATTTGGAGGACAAGGCAGCCGCCATGCTGGAGATCGCATTGCGAAACGATCAAATCGTCTGGGAGAAGTTCGTAATGGTAGAGGATGATTTGGCGGGCAATGGGAATGTTCTGGGAGTTAAGCACCTTCTCTTTGACATCGCGGATTGTTTCGGAGGGATCAATTTCAAGATTGAACGAGTGCCCTCTCTGGATCTGAAACTTAATCTCCATCTCAATCACTGTGACTGTGTGAGTCACTAGCCAGCCTTCACGCCTACTTATATAGTTTCTTGAAAGCTCTTCTGCCACTGGGCCCCCAATGGCCCAGAGTAAGGCCCACACCAACGGAGATTCCTCATTCTCTGCTTTATCTTTCACCACCTTTGCCGTGGATGGCAGGGGTCAAATTCTTTTTGCTTTTCGAGTCAATATTCATAAAAATTGATGTGCTATGCGACACGTGAGAGAAAAATAATAATAAATGTGTCTATCATATAAATACTATTACTTTATATATTATATATATAATGGCTGCATTGATTTTTGAAGTTAAGATCTAGTATACATTGTCTAAATTTTTTACTATTAGGTTAATCCTAATGGTTCATATATTAATAAGCTAATATATACTAAAATTTTCAATGCAAAGTACAACAAAAAAATTAATATATATTTATCTTTAAAAAAACTTAGTCATAATTAAAAAATTTCGCTGTTCCTCAAAAATATGTTTTGCCAAAAATTTCTAATTCAATAATAGCCAATTATCCTAACGAATAATTATAAATCATATGAAATCATTGTTAGAATGTAACAACTAAATTAGCTACCATAGTCTATTGTAACTAATTACATTCCTGCTTGTTCAAATGCACAAGTTGAGTGTTTAATTATCTATGATTGTTTCTATTTGTTTAACAATTAGTATAGTTATAATTTCAATACTATTATAATAATATAATTTTTTCTACTATAAATCATGTTATTTGATAACTATTCGTCCTCATCCCTTCTAATTTGTTCCATATTATTCAATATCAATTTTTTTTACTGATATTCAATATCAATAGTATGTAATTTGTCATATTATTTTGTCTAATATGTAATTTTTGTCTTTCTAATTTAAAAAATTTGTAATGTTGGATCAAATTCTCAGCTTTAATTTGCCTACATTTATTTGTTATATTTTAATCAACTAAATCATTAATTTATAAATATATTAGGTTTATGCTTCATTTAGATTAAAATAAAAAAATATAAACAACATCCTCTCTTCTTAATTAATGAAGACACCTATTAAAAATATAACCGTGAATGATTAGATCAACATCAAAGCGAACAATACCTTAAATGCGATGATCCTAATACTACGGTAGGATACCAAAGTTTTATTCATCATTGCATATTAATCAAAACTACTTTTTTTTTTAAAAAAATTAAAAAAAAAAGTTGATCAAAACTCCTGATTATTTTTATATGAAATAAATGACAGTATTTTTTTAATATTATCATTTATTTCTCATAAGAAGATTGAAGATTGATATGAGTAAAATATTAAGTTAAATTCTTTAAATAAAGTTGAGTTTCAAATCTTGTAGATATATAAAAATTAAAAAAATGATTAGAATAAGAAACTATTAATTTTAGTTAATTAGATTTCTAATAAAAATTAGTCTTGGATAATGTATATATATTTCAAACTTATAAGACTGTAAATTATAACACTTCACTCTCATTAGAATGGCCTAAACCTCAGCATTTAATCAAAAGTATTCCTTAATGACATACCCACAACTCACTAAATATAAAGAGTATAGAAAGCCAATCACAAATATAACTATCCGATGGACATTCTAACACAACTAACGCAAGTCGTGAAAGAGAATCTGTTAAGGCTTAAAACTATACACTTTGACCACAAGATACTCAAGTAAATTCTAGGCTGATCCAAAGATTGCACATTTTTACCAACGACATACACTCAAAAGATGATTGAATCTATTCTTCATAGTTTGTATGTTATTTTAAGATTCAGAAAATAGGCTTCTATATAAATGTCTTTATCTTCAACGTTTCTTATGATGAATTTGTAAACCATTTTGATTATACATATAAGAAATGCCTTAAGGGCATAGGACGAGTTGGTTTCAAATATAGCACTGCTAAAAAACAATTTAAATGGTTGCACTCAAAGATAAAATGGATTATATTCTACTCCGTGACAACTCACATCCAATACTGTTTTCTTAGGATAGGAATAAGCCCCCGTGAAGTTTTCTTATCTTAAAAATCCCTATTGGAATTTGAGGCAACTTGTAAACTGTTTGCTATGTTTATTCTTAAAAAACATTAGACCATTCATGTTAAGGTTGAAAAAGGTTTATACCTATTTTTCTCAAATATACAGCTGAGTTTTGTTACCCTTATTTTGGTATATGACCTGAACTTGGATTTGATTTTGGTATATGCTAGTGTTGTAGTTAGTGCTTGGAGCGTTTCACTCGTTCTCCCCCATTCAATTTTTTCTTCTTCTCCTCTCGGTTTAAGACATATAACCTACAAGTACACAAAGGAAACCTGTATGGTATGGGTACTTCTTTGTTTTGTCTAAATGTTGCTAAATGTTTCAATTCACTCCAAGTATTTTACTCTCCCTAAACTAGAACAATTTTGAGCAAATAACACAGCTCTGTTTAGTAATTAAATATGACACAGTATGATAATCATAAAGGTTGATTATTAGGACTAGGGGGTTAATAGCTAGTATTCCATTATTCGGACACAGCTCTGTCAAACTATTATTTTCTTTCATTCCTTACTCTGCATAAATCTGGTTTGGGCTGTGTTGACATCTGAACCTTATTTTGTATTACAGTGTGAAGTGTAAGACTGTTCAGTTTGTAGTTATCAATTCGATTCGAGAAACCTTATTTTGTTCTCTCAATCTAGTCTTCACTTTTATATTCTGCAACTTCAGAAAGTCAGAAAGAACCACCCTGATTTCTTGAGGGCACACTATGTACCATCAAGTGTTGGTTGATACTAGTTAAAATTCATCATCAAGGTATTTCCCCCCTTAAGTAAAATTTCTTGAGGAGAAATTAAACTGACACTGTCTTGATTTGAACTAGTTTACCCAGATTAAAAAAATCCTATTAGTTGTATCCAATTGCTGGTTATTGGGATAAATGATATTTTGGGAGCTCTATAAATGATTCGCTAGCAACTTCTTGCAAGCAACTTCTTATCTTAAATCTTAATTTGGGCAAGAAAGAAACGAAGTTGAATACAAATAGGTCGATTTCTTTTTTTAGATTTTTTATATTAGCAAAATTGTCGTGGTAAGTCTAAGATGAAAATAAGCTACATTATTAGACCTTTAAAAGTCTACTCTATAGTGTATACTATGGATTATTAAATAGGTATTAGCTATCAGTGCTAAACTTACTTATTGAGTGATTAAATATGACGTTAAGTCAGAGATTTAAGTTCCATGCGTTGCCCTGATTTTCTGTCTTTCTCAAAACCTAGTTCTTAAGTTGGAACCAATATTAAGTGGATAACGTGTTATGCTGAGCAGATCATCTTGTTCTTTTTTCGTAGCATTGATCTCACATAAAATTACTTGCTGTCAAATGATTCTGCAGGTCACATTAGGCCATGTATCATAAAATTTGGAACTGTGATACACGAATCACTGCACAGTAACGTCCATGCATGAGTCACCTGCCTACGTAACATTTTTTAATTAATCAATTCGTTTTTAAAAATAAAAAAAAACATTATTTGTTATTTTTAAAAAACATTAGAAATATCCTTTTTTATGGATTAAAACATTAAAACAACATTATTTCTCTCTCATGTTTCTCCAAAGCCATCATCGATGTTCTCTGAAGCCACCATAGTCTATCTCGAAGACTGCCATCATTGTCGAAGGAGGATTTTGTTCGACATCATCGCATGTTCTTGATGGCATAGCTAGTAAGTAACTTCCTCTCTCGCGTGGACGTTTGTATTGAAGTTCGTTTTAGTCTCATAAGCACATTGATACGTTTTTCTATAACACAAAGGTTGTGATTCCCACACTTTGTGTCTATCGTTGGTTGAGGTCCATCTCTCTTAGGTTAGGTTTGTCTATCTCTCATATGTGCATTCCTTCTTTATTTTGATATAGGGTTTGTCATATGAATTTGTGTTCTGATTATATATAAGAACCTTAACTATCTCTTATATGTGTATTCCTTCTCTATTTTGATATAGGACTTGTTATATGAATTTGTGTTCTAATTTTATATAAGAACCTTAATCAATGTGGGTTGTTTCTTTTGATTCTCATAGGATTTGTTCTTTCAAATGATATTAGGTCGCATATCAAATAAACTTATTAACCAATTAGTCAAAAAAGTTAACTATTTTTATCAACAGTGTTAACCAGCTAACAATAATATTGTATTGAGAGGGAATCTAAAAGTTTAGCCATATGCTTGAGTACGGTGATTCTCAATCATGTTTTTTTCATGCTTGAGTTTGGATTCAATAATTATTATTTTGTAGAATCCAAAAATAGTTTAAGTTCATTCAATGCATGTTGAAATTGTAAATTTTACTTCGCATGTGTGTTATTTCTTTTTTGGTATGACAAACAAGTGCCTAAATATAATTGTATTGCTTTTAAAGTCATACATGTACCCTATATCGTTAATAAAGTTGTTAACTGTACTAATCTCAGTGGTTTAATTCTCTTCTTACGAATGGTTACTAATGTTATGATATTATTTTCTATACCAGTACCGTCACTGAGTTAACTATATATGTTAACCCAGATGATTAAGATTGTTTTGTACATGATTAATTATTTGTATACGATATGTGATTATTATAACGCATAATTTTTTCTTCATTGCCTTAAATGTCACATGATGCACCCTATATGTTGATTTGAAGGTTATGAGCATAATGTTTAATGTTTCACAATATTTGAAAGTTGTTGACTTTATTAATCCTAGTGATTAACTAGACTATCTATAATTAATACATTTAAAGTGTGTATGATGGTTAATTCTCTTATTGAGAATGGTTATTGATGTCATGATATTAATTTGTAGATTAGTACTATCAATTGGTTAATTGTGTTAAGCAGGATAATTAAGATTATTTTGTACATAATTAAGAATTTGTACACAAACTTTTATTAATATAGTGTATAATTTTATATTCATTATCTTAATCATATCACATGATGTTCCCAGCATTGTTAACTTAAAGGTTTTGAACATAATGCTTAATGTTTCACAATATTTATAGACTAGTTTTGTCATTAGACTAATACATTTGAAAAAATACAACTTGATTTTCATACTAATAATTTTTCTCAAAAAATGTATAAAGCACAAATAACTATTTATAATTACTTCGCAACTTATTACTTATTTTTGACAAAATGTTAACAATAAAAAAAAAAAAACTAATAGGAATGCAAACTAGAACTCAACCTCACACTATCACCACATCACAATCTTGATCTGAGACTCTTTAAGCGGCTTGCATATATCCTATGTATATCTTCAAACAAAAAATAAAGGATGTAAATTTGTACACTTGTACAATTCCTAACTAGAAGAAGGAACGAAAAACTGATGGAACAATATACAAAATGAATGATGCATAAAATATCAGTAATGGTGCTTACAAGGAAAATCAAATGCAGGAAACAAATCCCACAGAGAGAGGGATGTCCAATTCAAGCAAAAGCACTACAACCAAAACCAGAATTAAAATTCCTTCAAAATCAAGCACCTATAACTTTCTAAACTCAACATACATAAATATGATAACTAAATGTAGCAGAAAAATCCACCGTTAAAAGCTATATGTAAATGACATTTTTCAATTCCCAGCATCAATAACATAATCTAAGAGAGCCAATTACATCACAAAGCAAAGTTAAAAAGTCATGATACATGCCACGGGAAGTTAACATATATAAATTCTACCACATAGACAAATCCAAATTATCCCCTACTAGATTTCACATAATTACCACTAAAAACTGAAAATTTATGAAAACCCTTCACCTAAATGGAAAACATTCAAACTCTAGACCACAAAACAGAGGAATGGATCAAAGTAACTTAAAATTAGATCAAAAACAAGAAAAACAAAGCAAAACAAGACAAAACCCAAATTGTATCTTAGTTTAAGGATCTATCTTTGGCCATAAACCAAAAAAAATGATTTGCTTTGAGGGGGAAAAGGGAAAAGGGAAAAGAATACTGAGAAGCAATTAAATATAAACAAGAGAAAGTAAGCAACTTTCTTGAGAAAGTTGCAACTAAATCATTTGTAATTTTAACCTTTGATTAATTAAGGGTCACTCAGTGTTGACTGCTAAACCACCTTCGATGGGTGAGAAGGACAAATAGAGCAACACAAACTCCTTTCAACGTCGATGACTAGAACACGTCTGACGAGTGTGAAGGAGAATCGGTGTGATCAAGCCCCCTCCCTTGCGTGGTCTAGTGGGTGCAATCAATTTGTAGAAGAAGCATCTCCCTCATCTTCAATTGTTGCATACAAAAATAACTTTCCTTTCCCTCTTTTCATTCCTTTTTTAATCTTCAAATTTATTTCCTATTTTTATTTTTTTTATTATCAATTAATAGTTGAGATAATAAAGTAATATATTGAAAGCCAACTAAGCGGGTGTCTAATGAGGGTATTGCACTACTTGGGTGTTTGCGTATCCTTTTCCTAAAATTTGAGTTTCTTAATGTGCTTGCTCTTAACACATACCATAATGAAGCACACTTCAAAATTTCCTTTCCTTTGTAGTTAGGTGGTAGCGATTTGATTATTGTAAACCTTGCATCTTAAAAATTAATCTCCTTTCTTTATGCATCCTGACTTGCCAAAAAAATCCTACTGGATATCACTTAATGCAATAGTTACACACTTTTTAATACTACTTTTATTGGATGTTGGTGCTCTTTGACATCATAATTCTATATGCTGATCTTAGTTACTAGTTGCTCATTGGGTAACCAGGGGCATCTTATATGGTGTTTTTACTGAGTTTTTTTTGTTTTTTGTTTTAATTCTCTTCATGTATTGTTTGTATGCTTGAGCTTTGAATTCATGTAGCTATTTGGTTTGACAAATGAATGGACACCTTGTGTTTCACCTCCTTGATTCTTGCCTCTTTTATTAATGAATTTCACTTTTGCTTTAAAAAAATACTTTCTCTAAAGATTATTTTGTTTGAACTGTAAAATTGTGACAAATATTTGTATAAATGAGTAAAAATAATTCATAAATTAAAATTGCTAAAAATATATATTAATCTTTTATTTAACTATGAATTAGCTAGGAAATAACTAGGAGCTAATTTCAAAATTACTATAAATATCGGACAATTTTGGCTATAAATTAGCTATAAAATTACTATGAAAATAAACTTGTTACATAGCTAGAAACAAAGAAAATTGAACAGTATATTATCATCAATTAACAAGAGAATAGTTACAAATTAACTGGGATTGTTTTTCTAAAGTTAATAAACTACTCATTTCATGCTTACACCCATATTGAAGTAATTTTGTAGCTAATTTATAGTTAGCTCTATCTTTTTGCCGAAGATTAGCTACAAATTAACTACTAATTTTTAAAAAAATTCTTGTAGTGTATTTCAAACCTATAAGACTGTAAAAAAAAATAAAAAATCATGATTGCGTACATCCCGAACCATAATCCTTTACTCCAAAATCGACATTGGATAACAATCTCACCATATTATTCAAACGAATGGATCTTATAATAATCAATAAGAATGAAAGGTTAATACCCAACGTATAAATTTGAATTCTTATTTTCTTTTTAATTCCGCCTGCCTGCAATTAAGTCCGCGTATGTGTGGTGCACCACCAGGGAGAAGGAACCAACACAGCCTTCAAATAGAATGTTTCTATACAATTTTTCTTATATGTATTGTTGTTGTTGTTATGTTTAAATTCCTTATAGTTTTCGTATACATTGATGAATGATAAACCCACCTGAATTGAATCAAACCATTGATGAAAACAAAAGAATGCAAAACACTGTTCCACGCTTTATTTCTGAGATGAATGGAATAAAAAAATAAAAATAAAAAAACTAACGAACAAACACAGCTAGTTTATGATTCAGCATAAACGAATCCATCTAGGGTTTCAAGGGCTGACCTATTCCCTGACGGAGAGGTCGATCTCATGATTCTCTGAAACATTACAATCTCGAATAAGCTGATGATCAAGCAGTTCCACACGCGTTGAATGCGAGTGTAGCACCATCCTATCTACTGTCACATGTTCCATCTCAAAGCCTGCAAGAACTTTCATTGATGCAAGAATGAACTTCTTCAGCTTCAGAACGGTGTCGTCCAAGTCCGCTTCCATAGGGAAACGATCTTTCCAGTATTTATGCGCCTTCAAGCTCAGCGTCACAATCCGTGACGAATCGTATGGCTTCGGAATCACCTGCGACGTCTGCATGTCCGACGGTGCCGGCGACTCTTCCAAATTCTTCATATTTGACTGCATCGGCAACACCAGAGTTCTCAGCAATAGTCCAAGATTGCAATTGTTCTAGTCTAGGGTTCCTAAATGGTTCAGCGTGCGTTATATAAGCATTTTCAAGCCCTAATCTTATCATATGCCTATGCATTCAAGCCTGATGGGTTATGTACCCGGGTTTCATTTGGGCCGGCCGGCCCGGTCTTTTGGTTGCCGACTGATCCAATATCCAATTTACTTGGCACATGAGCAATATTTTCTTGTTATATCTTAATTGCATATCATCGCATTCAGTTATATCTTAATCATATTTTATACTTATTTTTGTCATATCTGTCTTTCAAAAAAACATTATCACATCTTAATATAATTTCATCATATCTTTTATTTGGTAATCGTCTCATCATATTTTAACATTTTGATTTCTGCTATATATATTATCATATATTAAGAATCCAATTTGGAGACAGTTAATACTTGTCGAATCCAAGACAATATTTTTTAGGCATCCAAGTAAGTTTCAAGGTTCTTTGCTCCTGCAATGAACCGTGGCTACAATTGGTTTATTAAACAATATATAAAATTTGTTGGTTAGAAAAACAAAAATTTGCAATATAAGTTAAGGAATATACTCAATTAACTTATGTTTTGTTTTTTTTCTTTTATATAAGTCGGGTAATGGAGATGCTTCACATAACAAAAAATTATAACTAAAAATTCCTCATAAGTATGCCTTTTTATAATTAAAATTTTAAAAACTTATGATGAAAATCATAATCTCTTACTATTAAAAAATAAAATTAAGGACTTACTTTTCTATATAACCATATGACTCTGATTAAACAAAACATGATAACTTTAAATTCTAAAAAGATGTGATTATATATATATATATATATATATATATATATATATATATATATATATATATATATATATATATATATATATATATATATAATTTTCTTTATATTAATAAAAGTAAAGAAGTTTTAGAGAAAATTCTTATTGATTTGACCGAAACATTTTTAGATAATTTATTATCTATTATTAATTAAAAAAAATATAACAATTAAGCTAATTGTGATATCTTTAAATATTTCAATTTTGTGTGTGTTTAATTTTTTATTATTAATATTTTACTTCTTAATTTTTGTTGATAGGAGAAATTAGACATACTATCTCTTGGTCTTTTAACCACAAAGTTAACTTTATACTACTATTTGCATATGTGTCCCACTCTCCAAGGTGCCTCTCTTTAGTTCGTAGTTGTTTTTACCTTTTCCATTCATAATAATAATAATAAATACATAATGAAACTATTTATCTTTAAGCACTTTCTTTATTTACATTTGAATCACAAAACCTCTATAATATTGGTAAGTTGAAGAAGTTACTCGAAATAAATAAATAAACATTTGTGAAATATAAAGCAGGTTAATTTTGATATGTGTACGGATTAGAATTTTATGACGAGTCAAATAAATCATGAAGCAATTAAGTGATTAACTATATAATGATTAGAAATTAAACCCATTTCAAATATAATTTTTATAAAAAAAAAAATCATGAAAGACGTTTGCAAACTCTTCAATGTGCCTTTATTTTAAATATCAACGAATGACAATGGAACATACAAATTCTTTTTATTTGAATGATTTGCCAAGCTCTGTGATATTCCCTTCATCAATACAATTCTATCATCAAAACTAACTAATTTCCTCGTCTAACTAGTTTAACTCACTAACAGACACCATATAACTAGTTTAACTTGAAGCTAGTATACGAACTGATTCTCATGCATGCATGGCTTCTTCACCATTTACAACTGTGGGAAAGAAAAGGAAAGAACTATTCTTTAGGGTTCCGTTCATCAGAAACAGATCCTCCCGGTGTAATTTCTGTTTCATGCAGCGGTGGTGGCGGAGACGGTGTAAACTCTGGATTCCGCGGCGGCAACGCGTTCTCTGTGACCGTCATCGGTGTCACGCTCCCGTCTGGATTCCACCGCATCAACTCTTCTAACTCCTCTCCGCTTGGTATGTGCATGTCCGTAATCTCGTCATGGTGGTTGCCGAAATCCGCATCAAGAAGGAAATGAACGCGAGAGGCTTCACTGATGTCGGTGTTGAAGATGATGGCCTCGTTTCGAAGAACTTGGCCGTTGAAGAGTAGCGTTTGCCTGTAAGTGGGAATGCCCGTGAACTTCTCTATCTTTTCTTTGATTTCTTGAAAAGAGTCAAAGAACCCCACTTCCATACACAGTGTTTTATCATTCTCCATCACAAGACTCAGATCCATGTCTCAAATTCTCACAAGAATTTTTTTATTATGTGAAACTCTGCACTTATGCGTTAATTAAAATGCTTTCCTAGTTATGTAGTGAATGAGTAGTACTGAATCAAGATATTCGTTCACCCCATTTTACTTGAATCTTACTCATTCAACACATTCTTACAATCTTTCTTTATTTTTACACAACTCTCTAGCTCTTGTCTTATATCCCTCTCAAATGTATATAATATTCATCATCAAAAAATTGCCATTACTTATATAAATAGCATTACTCGTGTTCCAGAGAAATAAGCTGCTGTTTTAAGTGATTCCCAGTTTTATTGATATTTTGGTGTACGTAGGAATATTTTTAGCGCTTGATAGGACCAGTCTAATGAGATCTTTTTAAATTAATTAAAACCATTTATTAAAAATATCATAATTTCATCTGAAGGTTATTTTTATGCTTCCTAAGATGTAAAATTTTTAACTTATCATAACTAATTTCATTTACTATTTCATTTTTGATTGAGAATAAATTAATCTATTTAGATTTTAGAAATTTTTTTCTAAAAATGTTTTTGGGAGCCTCGAGCAAACGCCTTACTTCCCTCATGCTTGGGTGGATATGAACCAGAGGAACCAAAAATTACTGTGTCATATCTAGTCTTAAAGTAAAAAATAAAAAAATATTGTTATACTACTTTACTGATCATTTGTTCTATAAAATTATGAAAACAGAACAAATAAATATTATCGTCTCAAGCTACAAATCTTATCCATTTTGATATAAAAGTTTTAGATTCTTTCAATTTGAACAAGAAAAAATAATGATACACAAATCACTTTTTATTTTAAACACTTCAATAAACACCCAAGATAAAGAGAAATGAAAAATATTATATTTGTAGGATGTTTGAAATAAAAAAATAATTTGTATATCATTACTCTTGAAAGAATTTCAAACATCAAAACAAAGAAAAGAAAACTTACCATCTAGGTCTGTTTGATTTTGTTAAAATATTTTGTAAAAAAGGTTTAAAGAATAATATAAACAAAGGAATTTTTTTTTTGGTAATACTAATTTCAAAACAGTTTTAAAAATGAGAAAAGAGTCTGAATCTAACAAATCATCCACCACCCCCACCTACTAATTCAGCAAACCCATGGACCTCGTCTCTTCCAGTAAGCAACACTCAGAACCTTAAGACTAAAGAAAGAAGCGAAAACGAGACACTACACGAAAAGTCGAAGGATATATATTTCAAGTACATCTGCATTCAAGTCATCACTTATCATACCTATATTTCTCTTCTATCTCTCTCAAGGTGTCAAATAACATTAGGGTATCCATACATCTTTATCCTTAAAATTATTGAACTAGAGAGGCACTCAAAATTACTACCAAACATGCGATTGTAGCAAGATTGAGGCTCAGGTACCCGATTCATTGAAAGAATAAAAGCAATATCTAAAGCAGTATTCTTTGGTGTTCATTGTTTACAGGCTGTTAGAGAGCAACAATAGCATGTGTAAACTAAATAAACTTTGTATATGATTCTACGATTTTGTGGTTGACACGAATGATTCTGCTTCTATCACGGCCACCCCGAAAATCAATTTGCAACAAAATTTAGTACTTTAAAAGCAGCAGAGGCGACTAATGCAACTATCTTCTGCGCTTCGATTCTTTCCGCATCTCTGCTACATAGCTCTCCAGATTCGATTTCTCCCACAAGCGTCTGAGCACAAGATCTTCCTTTGTTGCTTCATCTATTAATAACAGGCACCATTAAGAGACATGCTAGTAGGTCAGGCTATGCTTGTAGAACCCAGAACATAAAAAGCAGGATTATTCTACTTATGCGACATGGATAATTCCCCTATGTTCATAGTGTCTAAAAGAAGAAAGTTCATCATAGATAAATTGTAATCACCTATATTTCTCCACCTATCGAGAGGAATACTGAGGGATCTTTGTGTCAGATAAGAAGCATCTTCCCAAGAATAAGGGTACTTTTTCACTTTGTATCTCCAAAACCAACAGGCAGTCCACAACAGCAGCTGAATGGAAAACAGAAATGATCAGTAATTGTAAATAAAAAAAATTAATTTTCAAGGTTCAGCACCATTTGTGGGGACGAACTCTGTACCTTGAATTAAAATAGAGCAATGAAAGATTCATTGTGAGTAATTGCAGTTTCCAGATAAAAGATTTGAACTCTAACCTTGCCTAAGGTATATGGTAATAGAACAAAGCGGACGCCAAGAAGTTTCCATACAGAGGCCATTTCAGCTCCGGTTATCTGCAGATCGAGTTCTTTACTAAGGTCTTCCTCTGTTTTCCTGCATGTACGGATTCCTCACATTGTGTCTTTGTGTGTCAAAAGTAAAGAAATTGCAGTCAACAAAGCCCAATCTTACAGATGAAAGACAGACTGATTTAACAAAGGAAAGAGAACCAATTTGAACAGGTCACTGGATACTAGATATAGGAAATTTCTTTTCAGGAGGTGCAACTGAATAACTACTGATATAGGAAATTACATACAAGAACTGTAGGTGGTATTTGTTTCAAGGTATGTAATTAAATTCCCAGAACAACTTTCCTAGGAATACTATATTCCTGGGAAAACTAAATGGCATTTCTGGTTAAGATTTAATATTTCCATGAATGTTTTCAAAATTCAAAATATGAAAGAAAAAATAGAAGTGGGAATGATAGTAATTAGTTGGAATATATGGTAATTTACAACAATCCCAGGATAATGTTATATTCCCACCCATCACCATGGGAATGGAAGATAATCAAACTATGAAGACAGTTCATCCTAGGAATCAACTATGTCTGGGATTTATTTTTTAAAAAAAATTATAACATGGGAATATTATATTTCCAAGTTCATATTCTGGGGAATAATTTTGCAAAACCTGAAACAAATACACACTCATACAGATTGAGGAAGATAACATACTTGTCCATATTCTTCTGACTCTTCTTCTTGTTTGTAACCCCTCCACTGCGTTCAAGTTCCAATGCCCTTAGTTTATTTTTATATGCAGGTGTCTTCTTGACCATAGCTACAGCCTAAACACAGAAAAGTCAGTGCAACGAACATGGATGTCTTAATCTTTCAAAACCATTTTATACAAATAACAAATTAAGCAATTTTCACACACAAAAAAAAATTTGCACAGCCCTGACCTATTTCAAATCCTATGCATGCATTTATGACCGTAAATCATTGTAAACCATTTTACTGGTAATGACGCTTGGATTCATTGGACATGCATGGAACAGAAAATTTTCACCACAAAACTTGGGCAGTGGCTGCCCTTGACTTCAAGACCTACTCTCCTTGGAAAGAGATGTTCCAAAAACAAACAAGTTAGTTCTACACCCATGAATCAAATGACATGGTCCATACAAATCCAAAACTCTTAACAACATTGAGCTCAACTGCTGGGCATAAGTCAGCTAAATACAATCTTTAACACCACAGGTACAGCTTTTCAACCTTTAGCTAGCCAACTAGAGAAGAGAAGTATAAATGTGCATTTCACGAGACAAAGTTCTACTTTTTTTGAGTTTTGACAATACACACATCTATCAACAGTTAACATATATCCATGGCACATTTTCACATCAGGGATGTTGTATACTTTTTGTTTTTTTGATCAGCAAAGAAAATTCATAGATAAAAGAGGATAAAGGGTACAAGGGATGTTTTATACTAAATCAACTGAAATTAAATATATCACAATACCTGATTATACCTTGTTGATTGATTTAGATATTGAAAACCTGAAAGAATAAGAAGAAGGCCAACCAACACAGCACGGGGATCCTGGCAGGTAAAAAAGTACAGAAGTACTACAAAATGAGTGTCACTTGCAAAATTCAATCATTACAAATCAATTTCGAATCCAAAATTCATCACTGCTTCCAATTGCAAAAGCAAAAAATCTCACCGTCTTGTGACCATAGTAAGCCCGATAGTAGCGTGCAGTATTATAAAACACCTGAAATCAAGAAATGAAAACACAGTTCTACTTCAACAAAAAGTAAAAGGACAGGGATGAAACAATTCAGGGGCTATTGACCCCAATTTTAAAAGGAAAGTAAACTTGCTATAAAAGTATAAACACCTCCTCCGGATGTGCAATTGCATAATCATATTGTTCTCGCGTGGCCTCATCCTTCAAAATCTGTAAAGAAGTCATATTACCATCATTAGCATCAGAACCAATTTCTCACCAAAAACAGAACAATGTGGTCAGTTTTCAATTTACTTCACATTGCAAAACGTTCAATTCTATCAAAATGCAAACTCCTACATCAGAATCATTGAAAAACAAACAAAGCTATAAAAAACCAAAGTACCTCATAAGCATTGGCGACTTTTACAAACAGCTTTCGCGATTCCGGATCAGGGTTTTTATCTGGGTGACTGAATTGAACAAGAAAACCAAAAAAGAAAATAAAAACAAAGAGAGAGTAAAAGAGAGCGAATCAAGGGGAAGCTGTAGTAAGAGAAACACATACTACTTCAAGGAGAGCTTGTAGTAAGCTTTTTTAATTTCGGAAGCATTGGCACTTTGAGAAACCCTGCAAATAAGAAGAGAAGGGAGGGTTACGATAACAAATAATGCAGAAACGAAAGAGAATTGGGGGAAGAAAGGGAATGTTAGCTGACCCAAGTAGATCGTAGCAATCATCTTCGTCGCAGTAGATTGCGCGCGAAGGGGAGATGGTGGATACAAAGAGAACCGCCACAAAGAATGGGATTGCGGTTGCGCGCCACCGGATCGGTGCCGGCGGCAGATCCATTTCGCCGAAGTCGGTGAGGCTTTTTTTTTTCTCTCCTACTTTCTCTCTGTTGACCACAACTCAATGCGCTCTCGTGCCAGAATTCTTCTAGTTACAAAACAATAGACATGATTCTTTTTAGTTTAATTAATTTAAAATAATCATACTCTGCTTTCTATTTTTTTTATAACTATACTAGTATTAATAGTTCTTCATCAAGGTAAATAACCAATTAATTATAAAATTATAATTCTAACTAGAACACTGGTTTGTGCTTTGCATGCTAAGAAAAAAAATATTTAACTTTTTTAAAAACAAAAATAAAATGGATTAAAAAATAAAATAAAAAGGTATAAATTGTTCGACCTAAAATA
Organism: Glycine max; assembly: GCF_000004515.6. NCBI lineage: Eukaryota > Viridiplantae > Streptophyta > Magnoliopsida > Fabales > Fabaceae > Glycine > Glycine max. Next base: position 37,989,933 of record NC_038256.2, on the reverse strand, counting down.
GTTGAAAGATTTTATTGGATGTTGTGAAAAAAATTCTATAAACTTCAAGAAATTGAAAATTTCGTATTTTGGTGATGTTGGATATTACAAAAACTAATTAAAAGAATAATAGTTAAAATTATTAGGATTTATTATAATGTTTATGTATTATATTAATTAAATAAGTGGATTAGTATTGGATTGGTTAAGGTTGGAGCATTATTTTTCTTGGGCCTCCAAATCGAAGCCCACGCACCTGAACCCAAATTATTGATCCTCTTAGACCTACACCTTGATCCAAATTATGCAACCTTACACAGCCCTTTTTAATCCAACCCGTTGAGTTAGGAGCTACTTGTGCATGACGCTGGTTACTAGTCATAGGCAGCTGGCCCAAATCAATTATGCACTTTAAACGAGATTAAACACTGAGTCACTCATACTCGATCCAACGACTAGCTAGAAAGAAATCTAGAGTAATAACCATTTATTAGGCCTGATAATATGTTAATGGAAAAGATAAATTGTTAAACTTACTGAGATTCTCGTCTACCTGTTGTTGATTCGCTGTGAAAAGAAAAAAAGTCTTGTTGGTGCGAAGAGTGAAAACATAACTTTTTTGAAATTTTATGGTAATGTATCCATAAATCAAAACATCATAACTTTTATTTTTGGTGAGAATCAAGCTATCTCTCAATCTCAACCAAAAGTTAAGAATTAATATCTTGAAATATTGAGATCTATTTTAGGGATTGATCTCTTCAACAAATGTTTATCTATCACATGTTCATATACTTAAGGGATAAGATTATCTATTCATTATATTATTGGAAGATATCAAGAATAAATTTTTCTCACCATGTCATTAAGATGGATAATAAAAAAAATTAAGACAGTAAGAGAAAAAGAATAACATCAAAAAAAATTTAATGTGAAAAACCTAAGAGACCAAGTTCAGCAAAAGTATCTCTATTGTGAAGTAGGATTACAATGATCTCAATCTCACCCAATAAGATGATTTATAATATTTTTCAAAAACTTACCAAGTATGATGGAAATATAATTCTTGAAGAGAATTACAAAAAAAAAACTCTCACTCTATCATGCTTAAAGGATCTCACTTGCTTGTTTGTCACAACTCCTCACAAGCTTCCATTTATATAATAGAGGGATATGGTTTCTCCCAAGAATAATTACAATTTCTTTATTTTACTTTTTTTAATGAAATAATGAAGAAATTAATATCATTGTAATTTTTTATCAGCAAAAATCAAAAGAAGCAAATTTAAAGTGATTTGGAGGAAAATTAATGTAAAAACCTGAAGAAAAAATTGAGGAAGGGACATCTCACTTTAGCGCACACCATCTCTTTGCTGACAAGCTTAGACTTAGGGCGAGGAAGACTCACAAAAAAGCCTAAAGGTGCGCTTAGCGTGAAATCCAGCGCTAAGCGCATGATCACCCGTTAAGCCCAGAAGGGGTGTGTTTAACGCGAAGTTAGCGTGAAAATTAAACTACATTAGACTTTTAAAGAGGGAGGAAGTAGAAGGAAAAAATATAATGAGTCTCAGAACTCTCGCTCTCTATTGAAGAACTCTCGCTTTCTATTGAAGATATCCAAAGTCAGAGCAGCTTATTATCTTTTTCTTTTTTCTTTTTTTTTTTGAAAAGGTAAAGGGTTATATGTATATATTAATATGATAAAGGTAATTACAAAAGAGAGTTAAATGCAAGTACAGTGAATCATTATGTTTTATCACTTGTTCCACCTATGAATTTTCCTTCCTTCTCAACAAAAAATGTATCCCCTCTAAAAAAACATTAAAAGGATTTTTGCCTTCTTTGTAACATATCAACGGGTTCATGAACCATGAAGAAAACCCTGGCTTGGTGCCATTTCTAAACCCTAATATTATTACCTATTTAGTATTTAGCTTTTAATTTTAATTCCCTAAACTAAGATGGTGACACTTGTATGTTCATTAGTAGCAATTAAGTTATAAATTGTATTGTCTCTATCTTTTTACTAGTTGGAGTTATTATTTTATCTTCTTTCTCTAGTTTTTAATGATGTTTTTGTTAGGAGTAGTGATAGTCTAGCTTTCAGCACTCTATCAATATCCACAAAAATCTAGCATTTAATGGAATCACTACTTACTTAAGTATCAAAGTATTTGTTGGTACCTACGATTAGTCATTCCGCCATCGTTTACGAAGTAGCTTGAGACGGTTGAAGCTCCACCCGATGCAATCTTGTGGGTTTGCCGTTCCTTGTTCACTATAACACATGATTATTAAGGTATCGCATAATTTAATGCAGTAGTAGCATTAACAAAAGTTTTTATTTTTCATTGAAAAACTAAACTCTCTTTATAAATAGTTCTGAAGAAAAAAATTGACGGAGAATAAAAGTGAGGAAAAGGGCATGATTGAGACAGAGGAGTGGTGAAAGGAAGAGTGTTAAAGGAGACAACGGTGTTACGAAAAACATGACGGAGTTCAGCATCTTTAGATCACTTAACCGACACTTAACCCTTGATTAGAAGCAGTTTTTGTTTTTTGATTCAATGATTAGAAGCAATTTAAGCTGTCGCTATATTTACGATTTTGCTGTAGTGCATCCATCAATTAAAATACTATACTAGTAAATTTAATTTTCCTAATTGATCGGATTTAAAATGTAATCTAATAATCGGATTACATTATCCCACCAAAATCTAACATTTAATCACTACTCACTTAAGAGTAATTGTTGGCACTTACTACCATTATTAGTCTAACCACAATCATTTATGAAGTAGTTGGAGATTAACTGTTGAGGGTCGATCCAACTTAAGCTTGTGGATACGGATTTGGCGATCTTTCTTCCACTACATGATTATGAAGGTATCACATAATTTAATAGTCGAATCAATAAAAAATTATTTATTTTTAACACTATTATGTTTTTAATCCCTGAAATTTAAGATAAATTCATTTTTGAACTTCTAAATTGAAAAAAAAAATCATTTAAGTTTCTCAAATTTTAAAAAATACATTTTTAATTTCTAGAATCAGACAACGTTAATGAAGCAATGACATGAGTTTAGAAGTTCAGACGTATTAAATGTTGACAGTGTTATGTCACAATATTTTTTACCATAAATTTATCTCAAATTTTAGAAATTAAAAACTTAATCAAGTCTTTATTTTTTATATGAAAAAACTAACACTTATATATAGTTTTGAAAAAAAAAATTGAAGGGATATCATCAGAGTAAGGAGAAGGGCAAAGATTGAGATAGAAGAGTGGTGAAAGGAAGAGGGGAAACGATGGTGGAGACGTGGAGTTTAGCATCAGCATCGGTTTTTTATGGAGGAGATAGGGCAAGTGAGCAAATTAAGATAAGACGATATCTAGATTGATGATGTGAATGTGAGTGGGAGCCACAGGTAGGACACTCCTATTTGTTCCTTTCACTGAATCCGAAGTACGAAGAAGTTGGTATAATTAATAGGATGTTGGATAGCTCTAGATCGATGCCACACAACCTCGTCTGTTTCCCTTAGCTGTCATGCTATTCAGTATTTGCAATGTGGTGAAGATGATGGTTCACCCAACACAGAATCTGACCGGTCACAATTTGTTACAGACCGCATTTTATGTAGTTTTTACAATAGAAAATTGATTTTTTTTTTCAGAAGAGAAGGTAAATATAAGTTTGGTGAAATTGCTGAAATGGTAAAAAGGAGAGTTTACTATGCAACCTATATTAGACTTAGGATAGATTAAATAAACTAACTGCATATCAAGTTTCTATGTCAACTTCTATGTAAACAGGTTTTCATACTCATTACACTCGTCTTTCAGAATTAATAAATATATTACAAATAAATGTGTATTAAAGAGTTTCAGAATATTTTGAAATGTAATACTACCACGTTGAATATAGCATATAGAGCAGACATGTACTGCATTTACTTAATTAATTGGGCATATGCATCAAATAACTTCAATTTTTTGTAATCTCAGAAACAAACTTTGAAATTTGAATATCTAATTTGGCGGGGCCAAACTGGGGATAGAAGTACGTGTGTACGTAGAGCCTCCGAATAAACCCTTTTATGGTTTGATTAGCCAATGTGTTTTTGATAAGGGGAAGGGAATGGGGATGGCCACCTACACTACCTATGGCACCATATCATTACCGAATATCACACAGAACACACAATCCTATGGGCTATAGCACATCCAAGTTTCCAATCAAATAAGAATTTTGATTATCTTTTCTCCATTGTTGCTATTATTTTTCAATCATTTCAATTCTCAACCACCCATGATGGTTATAATTATACAGGGTCTATTTTATGTGACTTTGGGATCAGCATGTCAAACATATATAGATTCCCCCCTCCGATCCGTTTCCTTGATTAGAAAGATGAGCAACATAATCATGCAGTATTGTTTTCCTGTAGCTACAAATTATTTAACCATTATCAAAGGTACATGTACACCCTCACTATTTTTGGCTCAAATTTTTAAATTTATTTTTAATTTAAATTGTAAAAAAAAATAAGAACTTTAAAATCAAAATTAAAATTATGTAACAATTTTTTTCATCAATATCTATTATTAATTTATTTTTATCTTTCTCTTTTTATTACATTCTATCATCTTATATTTACTCCTCTCATTCTTTCTCTCTAAATATTAAAAAATATTTAATATCCGTGAATGATTTTCCTTAATTTGTTTTTGAGGATGTGCATACGAAAGAAAGACAAGCTATTAACAGCTTGAAAAGTAAATTAAATATGCCCAGTCACCCTCGATAGAAAGATGCATAAGAATTAGTTGTATTATACGGGAAAAAAACACATCTAAAATGGGAAACCCTTTTTTTATTTTCTTTGATTTTCAGAAATATTTTAAATGTATGTATAATAAATAAAAAAACAATTATATAAAATATCACATACAATATTAATCATTTATTGATATAAAAATGAAACTGGAACATAAAATTAAAAAAACATAAACATATATTTATTTTCTCTATTATCTCATTATCATCCTCATTTTCTTTCTTTCTTTTTTCCATAGCATCACTCATCAATCTATTAATTTTATCTCTATCTTTTTTCATTTCCTTAAAACATTGATTTTTGGACACCTCATTTTTTTTACACTTATTAACACTTATAGTTTTTCTTTCTCTCTCTATCATATTATTATATATATATAAATATAATAGAAAGAAAAAAAATTATAGGTGTATTTTTTTCTTTTATATATATCTCTCTCTCACTGTGTCAGCAGGTTTTTTGGTGTGTAAAAACCAATTTTCTTTTTCTTATCTCTATCTTCTTTTCCATCCAATGTGATGAACGTTAATGCTCATTCTAAAATTTAAAGCTGGTCATGAATTCTACCAAAGATGTTGTTATGCACCGGAGCAAATGATTCACGCTGCCGATTTTCAGTGTGCTCACTTATGTTAGTAATGTACATGGATGCGTGCACTGAGCTCAATTTCTTAGCCTTGGCCAATTAGAAATTTGAGAATAATTTCTTTTTTGAAGTTGATGCGACCCTCCCTCCGCGGAGCCATGTTCGGTAGCCGACATGGATCGATTCTGACGTTACAGTTAGGCCCTGCTGTGTTTTGCCCTGACATCTGCCATTCTGTTCATGTTAGCTTAATTTGCATTCCACCAATGTGTAAAGAATAAATATCTACCATATGGTTGGTGGAGTATACGTGCCCAATGCTTGGCCTCTTTTTTTTTTCTCCCTTAATTTCTTTTATCAGACTTGATTTTATCTGTGTTTTTTACTTTTCAATTTGTTTTAGAATCGGTTACACTCAATCCTAAGAATGTATAGGAATATTTTTTTAATCACTCCAGCTGTGTGCAAAAATTTTAAGAGTTTGAATTAGAACTTTTTAAGTTATTTTTTGTCTCTGTAATACTTGTTGTGATTAATTTCTGTGGTTATAAGAAATTTATATATAATTTTATTTGAATGATAAAAAAATTTAAAAAATTTATTTTTATATATTTTTTATTTTCACTTAATTATAATATTATTATGTGTCAAATAAATATTAATTTTTATTATTAAGAAATAGATAGTTAGTTTATATTTTTTTTTGTATTTTTATTTTTATTTTACATTATTATATCACTTTTCTCTCCTTATTTGGACCAGTCTTGCACGCGTAACACACAGGAAGTGACTAACAGTAACACTATCCAGATATGTGTAGCTAAAATATTGCTAGAATGATATATAATATATGCGTACCAACGTTGTGGCCAAGGTGCTTCAGTTCAATGTACCGAAAGCCTTTGGGATAACTCAGCTTTCAGCCAGAATGTCTAATTAAGATGCCACCTAACAATCCCTTCCACGTGAACATATATTTTAAGGTTAAAATATAAGATAGACTACTGTAACATCACCCTAGCTATATTCTACCACATCATGTATCTTGGGGGAAAAAAATCAAAATTAATAATCTTAAAGACCAAACTTACAAGCATCTAAGGTTTTCCACCTTTCATGTCAAGATTGGATGGCTAGTAGATAACCCACTCATGTAGGTTGACAATTTCTCTTACCATTTAGACTAGCTATAAACCTCACCTATAAATATTAGAGTTCCTCCCACACACAGTCAAGTGTTTTTTTTTTGTTTTTTATATTCATCCTAATATTTTGTTATTCTACCAAAATTTTCACTGATTTAACCATTAAAATTTCTCCCTGTTACCACCTTTGTTCATCTTGCTCAACCATTATCAAAATATAAATTCATCAGAAAAAATATTCTCATTCAAGGATGGACTTGTCATAATTTGGGCTACCTGGGTGTCAAATATTAATTATGGGATATACTTTCAACTTAATTTTGAGGATTAGTTAAAATATTTTGTAAGATTTCAAATAAGTTTATTTTCCTAAAAAAATAATTTTATTAATATTTTTTTGAAAAATCTATATATATAAAAATAAGTAATTTTTCTCCCATCTAAACTAATTCACTTTTTCCAGTGCAATATGCAAATATTACTGTGTGCCTATCGTAGAATATTCTTATGCCATTATATTGCTGTAATCCCTTAACTTCAAATTCACAGAGAGAGATGCATTTAAAATCACGTCACTTGAGTTTTTAAGATTGGACAATTTAAAGTTTTTTCCCCGGTTTTAGTTTTTCTACGTGATTCTCTTCAACTTTATCTTTCAACATCAACGTCCTCGGTATTATCAGTAGTGATAATGATTGAGGGACTTGTAGACTATAAATTATCATCACCTATGGTCCGCAAATGTGTAGCTGGCTAAAACACATTATTTTCCAAAGGCTGAAAGCTAATTTGATTGCTCGTACTCGGTGGCTAGTCTCCTTCTATGCGTGAGTGCTACATTTTCTCTGCTATTAATATATCTGTATAGGTGTAATTCCTCTAGCTGCAATAAGTTGATCCTCTCCTTGTGTTTTTAAAGTTTTCTATCTATAAATTTCTTAATATTCTTTTTGTTCGTAATCATAATATTAACAACTAGTTTCTATCATATGTTATTGTTTTATCCCTTATAGACTTATAATGTATAGCAAGTTAGCAACTGTGTGTTTAAATCCAAACTAGATTTGATCCTGATATATTGAAAAAATGAGACGATGGTGGTTTTCTTTTCAGTCATTTTATATATATGACTTGTGAACCTACGAGTCCATGCACATGATGCTTTATGTTTGGATAGTAGTTTTCACAAATCAAAATCTCTGATATGGGTGTGCAGACCAGGTTTTATTCATAAATAACAGGTTTCTAAATTCTTGGTGATTGTGTTTGAATATAATCGAAAATTTTTAAACACCAATATTATCACCAACATATACGAATAAAAAAATGCTTTCCCTTGAATCAAACCGTAGTTGAAAATTATAGAATATTGTTTTGCTCACATCCCACAAAAGGGTGTGAGATTAGAGATAAAAAGAAATTAAAAAAAAGATAAAGTAAGAGATGTAAATAACATCTGTAAGAAAAGCAAAAGGGAGGGTAATGTGAAAAGAAGGTAAAAGAAAGTAAGTGTGAACAAAAATTAAAAACAAAAATTTAGATGCAGTTTTTTAGGCATATAGCTGTTAATGCTATTATTCCCATATCACAATTAAATATTTATCTGGAAAATTAGCATTGATCTTAAATATTGATTTTTACTGTGCAAATTACCGAAGTAAATAGTATGTACATTTTTACTGTGTATTTAAAGAACATCACACAAAGTACATGTATAAAGAATTGTACTTAATTTTAGTTCAAAACTAAAACCCAAAATTATATAATCCGCATATGTTATTTAATCTTCTGCCACTCGTCATTAATTACTTAATGAAGAGCTAAAATTTATTTGTGTTATATACGATGAGTGCTATAGTTGGTACATAGGATTCTGATAATAAGATCCTCGGTAATTTGATTACGAGTTGTCTAGCTAACTGATTTAAAGTGAAAATATAAACAATATCATACATTAATTAGGTGAACTAATGTATTAAGACAAATATACTCATATTTAGAAACACTTATTAACTTCACATTAATAGTCTCCTGATCACAAGCTAGAATTTAAAACTATGGTAAGATTGGATTATGATCAAGTTTGGGGCCTCAAAAGTTTGATCTTATTTATAAGATATATAGTTAGGATTCAACAATTAACGCCAAAGAAACCAATAAAAGCACCAGACAAAATAATGAACAGTACTACTACAATCTTGTGTCAACTAGACATGCAACTAAGACGAAAAATGAACAGGAAAAAGAAAGCTACAGCCTACAAGTATGGATTTGTTTCCATCTCTCAAAATAGAGAAACAAAGAACGGATTCACTTTTTCTAGCTTTAACATTCTCTTTTTTCAGCCACTAACAAATTAAATATGGAGCACTCGATTTCAAACCCACCCCTTCACGAGGCATACAAGATCCTCTTGAGCAAGACTAACGGAGAGAATGGTTTCGATGATCAGTTCTTGGTGGAGGAGTGCGAGTTGCCTTTGATCGATGTGAGTCGTTTAGCAGAGAGTGGTGATGAAGTGAGGAGGGAGGAGTGCAAATCTGAGATATTCAAGGCTTCTCAAGAATGGGGTTTCTTTCAGGTCGTGAAGCATGGGATTTCCAATGGTGTTTTCAGTGGGTTGAAGCTTGAGCAGGAGAAGATATTTAAGCAACCCTTTGAGAAGAAAACCAAAGAGAACAAGTTCTTCAACTTTTCCGCTGGTAGCTACCGTTGGGGATCCCTCAATGCTACATGCATTAGGCAGTTATCTTGGTCAGAAGCATTTCATATTCCTTTAACTGATATGCTGGGTTCTGGTGGATCCGACACTTTTAGGTAATCACTATTTATATCTCCTTTAAGTTTTATTTTTTTATACTCTTGTTTTTATTCTATATATTAGGTCTTCATTGGATCATGTTTATGATCTTCTCAATACTAGCTAATTCAAATACAAACATTTTTGGATGAATAAAGAGTTTAGGAAATTAAGTTTTGAATAGAAATCATTGAATTAGGACAAAAATTGCTCTCCACATATATGTTTCATTAAATTTTGGCAAACAAGAAATGTTGCACCGCCATTGGACAAACACATGGATTCAAGATACAGCACAATTCACTAACTTTCTTTTAAATCGATCCCTTCAATTCAAAGTATGCTTATTTTAAATTCTGATAAAATTATTTAATTTAAAAAATCGAGGTTTAAAAATTAATTTATGTTTAGGAATAATACTTTAAAAGTAGAGTAAATATATTTGTTTTATTTGAAAGTTTTAGATGTGTAAAAATAAATAAGGCAAATTACACTGATACTTTTGTTGGTTTTTTATATATGTTGCACACGAATCTCTTGTTTTTTAAATGATTATTGTAAACTCCTTTGTAAAGTTAAATTATATAATATTTTCAAATAATTAAGAAATTAAGTATCTCTAACAATATATAAAGAAAATAGACATATTCTAGTATACAATTTTTATATCTATTTTTTTTATTATAACTAAATTTATAAATTATTATTTTATTCTTATAATTATTTTTACAAACCTGAAATTGCACATTATATTCTATTATCTTTTTTTATTATTATAAAAACATGAAAAGACAATTAGGCACACAGAGTCTCCGTTAAAGTCTCTGTTTCCCCTAGTAATATATAAAGAGATCAATGCAATATTTAAAAAATAATAATTAAGGATAAGTGTAAGAGTAATAGAGAAAAAAATTTCAAAACTTAAGGAGTGTTAATGTAATTTAGTCATGTAAATATAAAATTTAAGTTTACCTATAAAATCAATTCATGTCACTTCTTCCCAAATGAATTTTATTTTCTACTATAATTTTGAAAACATAAAGAAATTACCAAACACAATTACAAGCATTAGTCAATTCTAACTGCCACATTTACGTGAACAAAAATGGAATGTATATCGAAAACTCATTAACTTGTGTAGGTGTTTCTACATATGCAGCGCGACAATTCAACAGTTTGCTACCCAAGTTTCCATTCTGTCAAAAACATTAGCTGATATTCTGGCTGAGAAAATGGGTCACAAGTCAACGTTCTTTGAGGAGAATTGTTTGCCCAGGTCCTGTTATATTAGATTGAATCGATATCCTCCCTGCCCCTTGGCTTCTGAAGTTCACGGATTGATGCCACACACAGATAGTGCCTTCCTCACCATCTTACATCAAGATCAAGTTAGAGGTTTGCAAATGCTGAAAGATGGTAAATGGATTGCTGTAAAACCAAACCCTGATGCTCTTATAATCATCATTGGTGACTTATTCCAGGTAATTATACATATTATTATGAAGGGATATTTTTTAGACCCTCTTTCGAGAAGTTACACTGAATCCCAACTAATTAATTTGAGTTGAACTGGATTTACATTACTTTATATATAGGAAATGGAGTTCTTCATTACTGAATCATTCAAAAGTAAAGTTACGTTGGGTTCAATTTTAATATTTTAAACTTCAGAATTTGTTAAATTAATTTAGACCAATGCTAGCTAGTCTGCAATGTTGTTTATTTTATGCAGGCATGGAGCAATGGAGTATACAAGAGTGTGGAGCATAGAGTTGTGACCAACCCAAAATTGGAGAGGTTCTCTGTGGCGTATTTCTTTTGCCCTTCTGATGATACAGTGATTGAGAGTTGCAGTACAGAGCCGTCGTTGTACAGGAATTTTAGCTTTGGGGAATATAGACAACAAGTTCGAGAGGATGTTCACAACTTGGGCTACAAAATTGGCCTACCAAAGTTTCTCTTAAGCACAGGGGACAAGATAGTGTGCATGAATATGTATCACGAGTTCAATTTTCCAACCTCTACGGGAACCTAACAAAGAAAGCAAGACAACCATATGAGACTGAGGCCAAGTTCGGTTTATATACCTGCTTGCACTTTAATTTAAAGAAGAAAAAAATATATAATTGAAAATGATCAGTGATTAGTTAATATAATTCAAGAAAGTATTTCTTAAGTTTTATAACATCAAAAAGTTTTTTTAAAATTTTTCTTCACAAAAAATCTAAAACACAGCATACTTTTGGAATTATAATGTCACCTCCATCAATGTATAATGTAATGATATGTTTTATTTCTTTATGTTTAAAATAATAAATAAAATTTTGAAATTCCAATATTTTGTAACTAGATTTAAATTCCAATACTGCGGCCTACACTTTTTTATATCAATTAACAAATAATATATGTGTGAAATGAATAATTAATTAAAACTATATATACTATTGATTGACTTTTTAAAAAAGCAAAATATTGTGGTGATTATCTTTTTAAACGAATGTATGTAATATTTTTTATAAAATTATTAAAAATATAGTAAAAAATTATTTTGTAGTAAATATAATATCTAATAATACATACATTTAAATAAAATGTTATACAATAAGTACATGATAGGTACTTAAATTCTCATCCTCATTCTCGTGAATGATACTTGTAGTTCCTAACATAAAAATAAAAATTAATTTAATTAGTTATGTTATTGTGCATGTAATATTTAGTAATGATAAATTAAATTTAATATATTTATTATATAATTATGTAAAAATTATATTTATATAAATAATAATTAACAAATTTTAATATATAAAGTTATTAACATAGAGATAAAATATAATTTTGTAATAACTAATTAGATTTAAATTAATTTTTAGTATAAATTTTTCTACCACATAATATAAATATTATTCAACAAAATATGTCATTATTTTATAAATTTTCTAAGTAAAAATAATTTTATATGATTTCAAATTAAAAATAAATATTTTTGATTGTTTGATATGACTTATTGTTATAAAATAATTTTATATGAATTTGTGTTAAATAATTGAAAAGTTTAATCATCCATGATAATTTGTTCATATTGATGTCAAATAGGATTATTTTCTGTGAATAATATTTGTGGTATTCATCTTAAAAAATAAAATTAATTTAATTTACAATATTACTGAGTAAGTATTTTAAAATTATTTTGTAATAAATATATTAACTAATTAGATTTAAATTTATTTTTTGTACAAATATTTAAACCTGAAAATATAAATATTAATTTATATGTAATTGTATTAAATACTTGAGAAAGAACTGTGTCATTTATATCTTAAGTAAGTTTAACTATTTTCAATTATATTTTTGTCTCTATCATGACTAAATGTATTTTAAAGTAATTAACTTTGGTTGCCCTATAAGAAAGAATAAAACTATTATTTTATTAACTAAATGTTATTATTTTGGTAAACATAAATTATTTAATATTAAAAATGTTAAAGAATAAAATACAATGTAGAATAGAAAAAATAAAAAATAGATAAGATAACATAAAAAAACATTTTTGAGAAAAATGAGTAGGATAAATAATAAAATGATTATTTGTTATATCGAGTAAAGTTATTCTAATCAGTTAATCGTACATTCGTACTGATGTTATTCATTTCTATATTTTTCTAATATGACTTATGTATAAAATTATTCATTTAAAAAATAAATAATAGAACATATGAGACAGAACCAAACAATTAGTAAAACTTTCTATATGAATTTATCAAACATTCAGTTAAAATTGTATCTTTTAATATTAATATTGCAGATAAATAAAAAGGAAAAGGAAAGAAAAATATTTTAAAAAATATTGTAAAAAAATAATAAAAGGAAAAATAAAAAAAAAGGAAAGAGAGAGTGTGAAAGAGAGTGATGAAATAAAGAACAAAAAAGGGAGAAAAAAAAGAAGAGAAACGTGTGAGAGAAATGAAAAAAAGATATAAAGAGTATTTAAGATTTAAAAAGGAAGATTGGGATGTACTTATAAAAAAGGTATGTACAATTAGCAAACTCATTTTTTTTCGGTCACCACACATGAGAAAAAAAGCCAACACAATCCTTTGCACTTCTCATGATGCTTATATATTTTCCCAGAAAAGACCACGCAAAGCTTAGTTTTCCGGGAAAAATGGTGGCCTCTCAGAGTGCTTGCTTGCTTATTCAATTCTTCAATTTAATCTACCAACAACGTTATAGGCTATGTGGCATTGTGCGAATGTGTGTATGTATTTTTTATTTTTTTTAATTTCAAACGGGTGATGAAGTGAGAGTATCAAAGAGTGAAAAGAAGATAGAAGAGAGACAAATATAGTGTAAAAGATTAATCTTTTACCGGCTGTGAACGTTACTTGTATGTTGCCTTCTTGCTTGACATGTGTATTACCTTCTTACTCCCAGTTTTTGTTGGACCGGACACTACATGGTTTCAATTTCATTGAAATGACAGACAGATATTTGCTTAATAAATAAACTTATATTAATAGAGCAAAATGATATAAAAATCATAAAACATCAAATGTGTCAATTTTTAACTGGTATAATTTTGTAAGATCAAGAACCGATTCTTTGCTTATAGATATAGATTAAGTTTTATATATATATATATATATATATATATATATATATATATATATATATATATATATATATATATATATATAGATATGTATATATATATATTAAAAACCAAATGTCGATAAATATATATATAAGAGTATGTAATATCAAATATCAATACTACCTACATATACATAAACACGGATGGGTGGGCTGTGTGCTTCATAACTTGGAGTTTCAAACGCCGGTCTCAGTTACGGGCTTAGTATATCATTTGGGCCTAACAAGTCCATAAAAAGAACAAAAAAAAGAAGAGTGCCAGTCACTCTTCATAAGCAAAGAATGTGAAGCTACAAATTTTCTTGTTATCCTAGTTCTAACTTCTAACAACAAAGCGGATCAAACAAGTCCGATTGTCAAAGTTAGAGGATTAATGTCAAGAAGTGGAAACATTGCAATAAGATTGTTGCTATGAATAATATCAAAAGAAATTAAATGAGATCTCTCAATAACATATGGTGAATTAATCAGTAAAATACTTGATGAAAAATATTAATATAAGTATGACCTAATTAATAATCAACCGTCTTTCTGAGATTTTTGGTAATGTTTTCATTCTCCTAATCTTCGTCTGGCTAAGGAAGAAGAAGAAAAAAAAAAAACAGAAGCGCTCACTAGGTAGCAATGCCAATTTCGCAGTTATGTCCAAATATCCATTCCGTTCCTCAAATCGTAGCGTGCACCCGCAACGACAAAACGGGATCGAAATCCGTTTCGGGGAGACCCAAGGTGAGCCCTCAACTGAACCGTTGGTCCAGAGCCCGAGCCGTACGGTTCGGTCAGAAATTGGACCGGTCCAGTATGCGAACTCAGCTACCGGAACCCAACCCTCCTGCACGTCCACTTCCTCTCCCGGTGGACCCAGACGACGCCGTCAATTTGGACGGCGCAGATGTCACGGCCGTCAAATCCATCTATATAGTCTCCGACGGAACCGGCTGGACCGCCGAACACTGCGTTAACGCCGCTTTGGGTCAGTTCGATTACTGCTTGGTCGACCGTGGCTGCCCCGTCAGTACCCATTTGTTTTCTGGGGTAAGCAAATACAAAACATTATATAAAAAAAAAAAAGCGTCTTTTTTTTCGATCTTTGATTAAAATACTAATGTTAATCATCTGAAAGTATGAGTTTAATTTTAGGACTTCCATTGTCAACTAATTATTAGAAATTGTTAGATACAATTTTGAAAGAAATTATCACACATGTGAAGAATCATATCATATATGATAATTACCTTAGAGCATATAGAATAACTAACAGGATTATTCTTAGTTAATCAATGGCCTTGAATTCGAAGCTGGATATACAGCTAAGTGAAAGACATAATAGTTTTACGGGCTCGATCATGATGGTGTCCCGTAAAAAATATGTGGTGTCATACCCAAATTTATTTTTTACCATATGTTATAATTGATGATTGAATGATGTCTTTATACTATGAGTATATCAATGTATATACTATGTAGTTTCAATTTTTAGTTATTGCTTGGGAATGTTTAAATTTTGTTGTTATTGATTAGATTGATGATACGGAGAAGTTGTTGGAGATCACAAAGCAAGCAGCGAAGGAAGGTGCTTTCCTTGTGTATACTTTAGCTGACCCATCATTGGCTTCAACTGCAAAGCAGGCATGTAAGTTATGGGGTGTGCCTTACACTGATGTATTGGGACCCATTACAGAGGCCATTGCTTCTCATTTGGGTGTTTCTCCCTCTGGCCTTCCTCGTGGGGCTTCTGGACTCCCCCTCTCCGATGATTACTTTCGTAGGATTGAAGCTGTTGAGTTTACCATCAAGCAAGATGATGGAGCGTGTCCCCAGAATCTGGCCAAGGCTGACATTGTTCTCACCGGCGTTTCACGCACCGGCAAGACCCCCTTGTCAATTTATCTGTCTCAGAAGGGGTACAAGGTGGCCAATGTGCCCATTGTCTTGGGCGTGGGAGTGCCAAGGACTCTGTTCGAGGTGGATCCAAAGAAAGTTTTTGGTTTGACTATAAATCCTCTTATCTTACAGAATATTAGAAGAACAAGGGCTAAAACTATGGGATTAAGTTCTGATGGTAGCAGTAATTACTCGGAGATGAATTATGTTAGGGAGGAGCTTGAATTTGCGGGAAGGCTCTTTGCACAGAGCCCTCTTTGGCCAGTCATCGGTAACAAATTTATTTTACCCAAGTTCTCATTTCTGTCGTCTTTGATGTTACATTAGTTCATGAAAAGGGGTTGGAAAATGTTAGCTTAAAACTAATGCTTATTATGTCTTAATTTGTTATCTAATTACAGATGTGACTGGAAAAGCCATAGAAGAGACTGCAGCAGTTGTATTGAGGCTGTACCATGACAGGAAGCACAAATGCATCATGCCAAGGATCTCAAAACGCTATTAGAGATGACAACTTTTTCTCTTGAACTATATAGATTGTAAAGTACCAAAACTGTATAGTATTATGATTATGATTATGATGCTGAGTTCCGAGTACTCATAAATTTCATATACCATTTACTTGTGGCGGTATACTTTAGCTAAACAGGTATGTCTTTCTTAGGTGTTATATATCATTACATGTATATGGTCAGATGCTACTATCAACTTCAAAACTTGTATCATAAGTCAATTCTAAGAAAGAGTTGAACAGTATCTTGGCCCAACTGCCGAAAAGGTGTTTTGCTCTGTTGAACCTACTAATCAATTGCAAAACTGCTTTCAAAATATTTGATGAGTGCTGGTCACTTCTCTTTTTGTGAAAAATCTCATTGAGCATAATGAATAAGTAGAAATGCACTTTTCCTTGAAGGGAAAGGAAGTTTTGTTTCTGCCAAAATAGTGAAGTATTCCTCCATGGCTATTGGCTTTTATTGTCTTGTTGGATCTCAGTTAACACTTATTGTTATATACGTGATCGGTTATCTTACCAAAATATCTGGTGGATTTTAATATTTTATGCTAGTTTGGTTGCGAACACTTGTTGATAAAATACATGACATACTAAACATGTTGAAATCTTAGAATCCAAGCAACCTATACGTCATTTAACTAATTTATGTAAACTTGCTGGTGTACCAAACTTGCCTACAGGCATAAAAGCATGAGCAAGTGGATAGTGAGGGGTATCTTTGTTTTTCTTACCGATTGAGAAGTTCAATAACTCACAAATTTCGTAGGTTGAGTTGCTGATCTTTTTGTTCACCTAACTGGGACTGTGGATTAACAGTTCTACTGCAACCATAATTAGATAAGAGGCTGGCTCATTACCCAAGAAGTGTACCTGCTCTCTTAATATGATTGAGGACAAAATTAACAGTTACATTAAGGTTGGCTGTTTATATCTTCTGGCAGTGGCAAACATTTATCTTTATACTCCATTGAGGTTGAAAATGATCTAAGTATCTAACGTTCACATGCTTCCCGTTATTTTATTTAGACTAAAATACACAACGTACAATCTTAATCTTTCATACACATGGTTTATTCCGAAAGGTTTCCCAATATATAAACATTTTTTGTCCCTAGAAAAGGCACTCGTGGATTTCAGTTTCTTCCATAAAGGAAAAATGTATTTGAGCACGCATGCCGTTTGTGCCTACTTTTGTAACTAGTAGGTAGGTAGCTCTCATGGTTTTGGTTTTACTTTCCTCTCCCTTTTTTCCACTGTTAAAATTAAAGTTACACACATTAGAAAAAGGTTCACTTGCCATCACATGTAAGAGCAAAACAAAAGATACAGGGGATAAAAATAAGAACTGAGTAGAAAGAGCAAAAACGTAACTTTCTGATCCTCCAACTCCGTTATGCCCTTAAATGACACTCCAAATAAACTACAGAGCACTCTCTTACATGTGATCTTTTATCCGTTGCTAACTTGCTGGTTTCCATTCATATAAAAGAAATATTTCTTCCTGTCTATCGTAGTGTATTATGTCATTGTATTTGCCTTTTTTAGCTTCCAAATAGGTAACTGAGTCTGACAGGTAGTTGAAATTTTTGTCAGTTATTGCAAGTTCTGCAAATTTGGTCTCAAACTTCTTGTTCCTGAGTTTTGCTCCAATCCTAGGATTTATAATTCACACGACAAATTATCTCATTCGTTCCATATTAATCAGTGGCATCAGTCACTGCTGCCAGTCACTCCCATATTCATCTGCTTTTTGCTTGCTGATAGTAAGAGTGAAGTATATCAGCAACATTGTTCCCATGCTTGACCTGTTTCAGTGCAGGGAAATTAAGACACATAACAATAAATGAAGGACGGAACAGAAACCAAGTATTGGAGCTGAATCTTACAAGGTAGCAAAGAGGAGAAGAACTCTTTTAGGATCAAGGAGCCATGAAGAAGGTCGTTTAAAACTATTTCTTCGAGTTATAAATTTGCTTTCGTTGGGGGTGGGGGTGGTGGTGCACATGTTACTGGCAGTAATAGTAATCTGATGATGAACTTGTGTGTTTGTGGAATGATGTGTGGACCCTACTGCCACCACCGCTGACTTTTCAGCCGTGCAGGACCCTGCTAGAGCAGCTGCAGTTCCATAAAATCCATATCAAAATATTGTCTCAATTTCTGATAATGACAATACCTGTGGCCCCCAAGAATGGGTTACCAATAAAATTTTAATATTTATAATATATCTATCTCGTGATCTGTAATGTCTGTAGAAATATACATGGTTGACCCAGAACTCTGTTTCAGAGAGCTATAATTAATTGACATGTTCTCGTAGTAGGTTTCCTTTTTTTCACCCTAACTAATCTCCAACCACCAGGGACTAGGCCAAACAAATTTCACCGCCCTCATAATTTTCAATTTTCGTAATCCCGGTGAGACTATAATCATGTTGATGTCATTATATTCCAAAACTTAAAATACGTTGGATCTAAGATGATGACACTGACAACTATGCTATATTAATAACATACATAGTCATACAGAAATCAGACCTAAGAATCAGGGGACAGACACTTTGGCCTCACATAGGTACAGGTTGGTGTTGAAATATTTTATGATACCATTTTAATTTTGTCACTCGTGTCCATATATATACATATCGATGAACCCGAGTTCCATAATGGTCAAACAATAGAAACAAAAACACCTGTTAGTAATTATATTAAATTTCTCAACTGATCAAAGAAATTATATTAAACTTCTCTTCAACATAAGAGATACAGGAAAACAAATTCCAAGTAGGCGAATCATTCGGTCTAGGATCCTAACAAAATTACAAAAAGGTATTTAGATCCTCTCATGGGTTCTTTCTGTTGTACACAATTTTTTTTTTATATAATTATCTGCAAATTACTCTATGTCACATGTAAAGACTCAAATTGAAGATCCAAATTGTAAACAAAACAAAACAAACTATATAATTAGATTAGAATAATACAATGAATGAGTTCAACTTTTTATTTATTTGTTTATTTATTTTTTGCAAAGGCAATGGTACCTTTTGGTGAGCATGTAGTTGGGGCAGTATCCCTATCATGAAGTGTGACATTGCCATTCACCTTCCTGTCGCCCCCACGCTGAGATCCTTTCCTGGAAAGGCTCCGCTGCAACTATACCGTTAAAATCAATAAATCAATAATCAATGACGTGAAAAAAATGATTAAGTATAATAGCCAAAAGAACACAACTGAACAAGTCAACTTGGGGGGAGTTAAGTAAGGGATACACAAAGTTGATACTTGAATGATTAAATTAAATTGCTTCATCTAACTTTCAACGTTTCATTTTAAAATTATAGTTAAGGGTGAAGGAATTCAGGGGGGGGAATAATAATAATAATAATGCTTGAGAAAGACATTCGATTTCAATGGCCGCAAAGGTTTAACAACAGTTGATCGATAACGTGTATGTTTTCCTTCTCATTTTCATTAATGCCCCCATTCTCTGTTCATGCCTCATGACTAAGGTCTAACATTTTGGTTACCTTAATCAGTGTCTCGTTCGTCTCCCAAGTAATAAGAATAATAAATTTATATAAAAATTAAGTATACATTATATAATGCAGGAAGAACAAACCACCACTGACCCTGTTTTGTTTGTAAGATGTGCCAAACAAAACTAAAATAAAATAATTATCGCGTGGAAAAATAGAATTTTTTAAAGAAAAAGTATCTTACTGTAATTCTGGAATTAGCTTTAGTGCTATCTTTATTGATGCCGGAAGAGAAGGAATCCATATCAATCACAAAGCTATCAGCTTCCTCAGCCGAATACTGATATCCGTTTGTGTGATCTGAAACCAAGATTCTCTGGGTACCCATGTTCTTCTGTTCTGATTCCAAAACCTCGTGAGAAGAAGAAAAACCATCCAAATTCTACAGAAACCAAACCCACAACGACAGAACCAACCAATTTATCAAGGAGCATATGACAGAAAAATTGAAGTACCCAAATAAAGACACAAACTTTCAATGGAACAGTTGTTGTAAGAGAGAAACAAAGGAAAAGAAAAATCTTACCAACTCTGAAATTTCTTCCATGTCCATCACTTCTTAAGACAATAAAAAAAAAAGGAGAATGAAGGAGGAAAAGTTGCGTATGGAATGGGGCCCAGCTCAGATTATATAACTATACGGCACCTGATTGAACATGAAGATGAAGATGAACCCCATAAGTCAAAACGCTTAAGTTTATGTAAAAAAAAATAGCATAAGTAATTAACATACCCGTGAACCATAACCCAGAAACTTCTTCTTCAATTGGTTGTGATTGTGGCAGTGAAAATCAGCAAAGGGTTGCCAAGGACACAGAAAAAGCCAGTAACGGAAGGTGTTAGTTTCTTCTGGTGAAAGTTGTGTGGAAACTGAAGAAACAAATGGACTTATAACCACTCTACTTTTTGTCTGATTAGAAGTGGGTAATTTTTATTGGGAAGGAAGAGAGAAGAAACCATGAGGGAATAGATGGGAAGAGTGTGAGAGGAAAAGAGAGAGAGAAAGACATCGCCATCATTATCATTATCATGTGGATTGTGGGGTTTGCTCTGTGAACAAAATATACATACATCAACGGAGAAGTTAGAAGGGATTTTGATTGCAAAATAGACACGATCTTAATCTTCCTTTCTCTCTTGCTTTTTTAGTTTTGTTTAGTGTTTATACAATGTTTTTGCTTTTTTTGTTTTTGTTATATATCCTATGTACTTCACTGTGAATCTGTGACGTGTAGCAGATAAGTACATCTTTGCAGAACATTCAGCAAAAAAAAAAAAAAGTACATCTTTGCAGCCAAAACGGGCGATTTCAGAAATATTTAGAAATATAATTAACTTAATTCTTTTATTGGTTTTGGTCAATTTATATTTCTTAAGGTAAATTTTGATCACTTGGGATGAGTTGACTTAAATCTTAATAATGTTGGACAGTAAAGGATAAGGATTATCTTTTACTAGTATTCTTTTTGTTATTTATGTGTCAAATAATTTTCTTTTAAAAAATAATTCTTAAATGTACGCTTTCATATGATTAAGGAAATTAGTTTCAATCAACCATTTTAAGTAGACTGATCTAATTGAAAGTTTAGCTATAACGAGCATATCGGGTCCGTTTTGCACTTATTCTTTATCCTCTTTTTAACCGGTTTTGTTGGTATTATTTATTATTGTTATTATAAATTTGGATAGCATTTTACCTTTATGTAGTAAAGATTTTTTTTGAGGAAACCTAATCTGTGTCTATCCTTCCTTGAAAAATAATACGTGTATTAATTGCTCTCATTTTAAATTTTGAGTTCTTTTAACTTAAGCATACATATTTTAAACGATTCTAATTTTGAGTTCCTTGAAAAATATTTATTTTTTTTCTAAATAAATCAAGAGTACCTCTTCTGTAAATTAAAATATTTTCTCTTTTTTATATTTTCTAAATTTTCTTAAATTTAAAAATACTTGTGTAGTAAACAAATACGTGTTCGTTATTTTTTAAACATTTAAAATCCTACCATTGTTTATCTATTAGGAAAAATAATAACTATTTTTGCTAATAATCATATAGTTCTCTAAAATAGAAATTGAATTCAATTATGTAACGAGGAATTACCTACCGTAATTTAACAAATAAAATCTCAATGAGACCTGATACTTAGAAGAACCAATAATATTCAACATTTTTTTAATCGGCAAAAATAAATATTCACCATTTATACAAAAGCGCTTGTTTCACGGAATTATCTTTACAGTTTCGGAAATATAAAGATATTTCCATGTTTATTAAGAGGTTATCGGCAAATAATTATAAGTATATTTTCAAAAAAAGTTACATTCTCTTATTTACGTAGTTTTTATTCTCCATGCTAATAGGAGGGAAAAGTTACATTCGATCTCATGAGAATGTGACAATTTTTTTACTAACTCCACCATAACTTTCATTTTTTAATTTTATTTTTCATTTAGTACTTAATTTAAAAATATTCCTAAAAATTTTAAAAATTAACTAAACATACTTTTTATATATGTCAAGAAATAAAATTTCCAACTACAATATTCTTAGGACGTGATTTCCATGTAAAATATTATGCGAAACAAACATATCCTGTATGTTCAAAGCATTAAACTTTGACAAATTCAATTTCATGTAATTAAGGTCGAGCTTTCAAAATTAATGCAGCAAAGTCAACATTGACAGCGGAATTAATTTTACATCGCATTAGGATTTAGGAGTGATTTTTTGTTTATGGATTTAAATGAAATATAGTGATAATGTAAAATATTTCGTGACATTTTTTATCCACTTGATTTTTCAAGAAAAGAAGTAGATGTGTGTTACCAAATTCTCCGAGCATTTGTTAACTGATTAACTTCACCTTTTTTTTAAAATGCCCAAGTGCGTTCGACTATAGGTTAAGAACTAAAAAGTTAAATATAACTGAAAAATTATAAATTAATTGATTTAATTGAAAATATTTAATGATATTAACTTATAAATGTTAAATTACGTAAAATAATATATTTAATATTTTTTATATTTCAATTTATTTCTACTAACTTATATTCTTAAAAAAATAAGAAAATAATTTTTAAACTTTGTATTATAAGAAAGTGTTAAAGATTTGGTGATTTTACACATTATTTAAACTCAGATTTTTTTATTTTTTTCAAAAATTAAAATGAAATGAAATGAATTTTATTAGAATTATATTGTTTAAAATTATTTGTTGACATTTAAATACTTTATTAATAATATTATTTTAAAACAAAAAATAAAAATTATTTTTTTATAATTTTTTTAAACATTTTTTCTATTTATACAGGAATAACTTGAATGTATACATTTCTTACTTGCATAACTAAAAACATGATACAAATAAGATATTTTCTTTAAAATTAATCACATATATTTAAAATTTTGTTTAAATTAGGTCACGTGACTAAAAAAAAGTAAAAATAATACAACAAATAATTACAAAATTGATATGTTTTAAATAATTTTTAACATTAAAGAATGATATGATGATAACTTATAAGTCGATTTTTATGTCTATGTAAGAATAGTAAGTTAGATAAGAAATTTTTTTCAAATGATACAAAGATGACAAAAGGATTTTAAATTGAATAAAGCATAATTTTATATAAAATCATAAAAAAATGAAAAAAAAACTTTTAAGTTAGCTTATTTTTTATAAGTTTAAGTAACTTATCAAAATAAGTTTTCTTAAGGTAGTTTATAAAAAATAAACTCATGTATTAGACAAGTTTACTTTAGTCAAAATAACTTATAAACTCCTAAAATATCTTATTAAACATAATCTTAACAACCTAGGCCTGGGATGTATTTTAAGAATCTTATTGTAATTTAGTAACTACTTCTAAAAAAATAGGTAGGTGTACATTAATGAATTCCTATAATTATTTTTAAAATTATATATACAAAATATAAGGTGTTAGATACTACTAATTATGTTATAAAGGTGTGAATATCGCATGAAGAGTTATGTAATTATTTTATAATTATTTTTTAAATTTAATTTAAAACTAAGCAATTTAGATTTAAGAAAAAAAAGTTTTGAAAAATTAAAAATAAAATAGTGCATGAATAATTAAGCTTTGAGATAACTTTTTAATATAAAAATAAAAAATGATTAACATAAAAAATAATTTAAAATTATTAATTTCAAGGCAAAATAAAAAAATCTTAACAATTTGAGTTAAAAAAATATAATAACAAATTTAATTAACAATTGTAAAACAACGAAAAACAGTATAGTAAGAGAAAAATAATACAGAAACCGATAAATAATAAATTTAAATATTAAATTTACAATTTTTCACAAAATATTATTTACTTAAAAATTGTATTCAAATATTTATATATTATTTTATCTATAAAATAATACGCATGAAAACACCAAATAAAATTTTGGTAACTAAAAAAAATAAATCTCGCATAAAAAAATAGTATCAAAATCTTAATCATCCTTTAAGAATTCCTCAGTACTTAAAATTTATAAATTTATTCTTAACTAGTCAGCTTGAACTTTGAGTTGGCCCACCAATAGTTGTTCAGCTGTCAGTCAGTTAACCCTATTTGTTCAACTAAAATTTCCGTTAGCTGCCAAATTCTGATTTGGTTAGGCCAAATATTTTTCAGTACAAATAAGGTGAAATGATACGTTTTTAATTGATAAACTTTGAATAAAATACAATTTCATACAGTTTAATTAAATTACTATATGAAGATTTTAAAATCAAAATCAAAATTTGACAGTTATTTACTTAAAGAAAACTGAAATGAATTGATTTTATCAAATAAAAAAATTAATGAAATAAAATTCTAACAAAAATGTTAAAAAATACCCTAATGATTGTTTATAACAAAATATAAAATTTCAATAATTTTCATATAGGTTTGTAAGAGCAATTATATAGACTTTTTTTTCAATTTCCTAAATTAATAGTTTTTCTTTATTTGTATCGAAGATACTTCTTAGTTGATAATTAAAAGTTATTTTTTTGAGACACAAATATTGTTGTAGTGAATTTTACTTTTCATAACAGTATTTTTCATGCACATGACTAAGATTTGAAACACGATCAATATATATTTTTTAAACTAAACAATGAATATGCATCAAGAGACTCAAATATTTGTTGATTATGTTAAACTTTGTTGACACTGTAAAGATTAATTTGAGTTTGATGGAATAAAAAAGGTAAGCCTAAGTTAGGTCAAGTAAGGATAAGGCATTTATAGGGTATTTGGGCCAAGTATTTTAACAACAACATATAAAATGCTTGGATCTAATTACTTATAGATTTTCTCCTTACATTCTAAAACTTCCATGCAAACTTAGATAAACATATGCAACTAAATTTGTACATCTCTCTCTATATATAAAGTTGATAATTGGAAATAATTTCTCTATTTCAAACACTTATCTTGAATTAATCTCTTCCAAGACCAATATAGTTATTTTGACATTTTCAAATATAACCGACCATCTTGATCTCGATTTTGGTCTTAATCTCAAAATTTCCCCACTTCATAAAAAAGAATCATTAATCAACTCCAAATCTCACTTCATAATATGATCTTTGATAAGTTAAATTAGACCTAGCTAGACAAAAAGTGTTTGCTTTTTTTCTGGCCTACCAAGCGGATCGAAATGTACTTTCTAACACTTAATTTTTTTACATATTGCACCAACAAATATATTTTATATGTTTTGATTTCTATTTCAAACAATATATTAAGTATTTTTTTTCTCCCTTAAATTATATTTTTCATGTAATCAGATCAAATGCTTAAACAACACATAAATTCCTACTATGTTCTCGATTTATTTTTTAAATTCTGACAGATATGGTGAATCAGCAGGGGAGGACTATTGTCCGTTGGACGCATGACAGCTGACAATAACGTATCTAAACTATCCATTTCAACCTGATTAATCAGCAGTAGAGAAATATCAATCATCTCTGCAACAAAGCAAACAGAAATGTCAATCAAAGCTTTAATCATTTCTAGTTATTTAAATTAGGGGGACTTCTTTTTTATTTTCTAAATAAAAAGTTGCATATATTGTTTAGTTCTTTAAAATTGTATTGTCCAGATAAATTAGAAAGAAAAAAGTTTTTTAAAATTTTAAAAATATTCTTTTAGTCGCTCACCTCAAATACAAATTTGTATTTTTTAATTGATTTAAATACATTTTTTTCATCCTTACAATTTTTTTTTCATTTTCAATTTTTATTTTATTTTAACCCTTAAAAATATATTTATTTAATTTTTCAGTTCAGATGTTTCAGATAAGAATTTTCTATTGTTTAAAATATTATTTTTACTTTTTAAAATACTTTAAGGAAAAAAAAGCATATTTTACAATAATTAGAATAAAAATAAAAATTACAGAAACAAAAGTAAAATAAAAAAACTAAACTGCATGAAATAAAAATATGTTTAATCTTTTCTAATTCTTAAATTTTGGTGAAGGCAGGGACGATTTGAGGTTCAAGGTGGGGTCATGCCCCCCCCCCCCCCCTGAATTTTTATAATTTTGAAATTTTTTATGCATATAATAATATATATAATATTAGTAGTAAATATTTATTTGCATTAAAAAATAAAAGTGCCATTTATTTTTCTTATTTTAATTTTGATAAAATATTTCATTCTTTTTTATAGTTATTATTGTAAAGATATTGTCATTCTTTTACCTTTTTAGATAAATATTTTATTTTCTTTTATAATTTTATGGAGCTAATTATATTCTTTTATCTTTTTAGATAAATTCTTTAAATATAATTTTTAATAATATTTTTCTTCTAAAGGCTATAAATAATTACATCTACAATAATTTAATTTTCCTTTTATGTTATATTATTTTCTTATAATAATTTGTAAATTAAAGACTATTTATTAACTTTTTCAACGTGGTAAGCACAATTACAAATTAACATTGTATAGTAAATTGGCGGCTTGATGTTTGAGACATACTAACAAGTATTCTTTTTTTCATATTACTTTTTTGTGTATTTACTTTTTGTTTTTCTGCTTTTTATTTTTGGGACATTGGTTGTGATACCTTAGCATGTTTCTGGACTCGAGTGCATGAGTGAAAAAAATAAAAAAAATGTAGATATTTAGATTATTTGAATTTTCGAAAAAATGTATTATTTTTACTTATTTGATGTAATAAAAATAATAATTTTGCATAATAGTAATTATACTTTTGTATAAAGTAATATATAATTTACTTTATAGTTAGAAGTAATGTATTAGAATTTAATTTTAGTATATTACTAATGTAAAAAAAATTATATTACTAGCTAATTAGAAATTACTTAAAATTGTAATCTTAAAGTAATTATTACAAAAACAACCAATTTAAATATATTAAAAATGTAAATATATAAACTGTTAAAAATAAGAAGTAGAAGTGTAGATTATTTCAAGTGATTGAAATAGAAATAAAATAAAAATAAATTTTTTTTGCTTATTTCACTGAGTAAAAAACTAAAAATAATAACAATAATAGTGTTACATAATGATATTTTTACTTTTGTATAAAGCATAATATAATTTACTTTATAATTAGAAATAATATATTAGAATTTTATTTTGATATATATTATTAATATAAATATTTTACATTCAACTTTTAAAATGATAATTGAAACTTTATCATACACACTTAATTATGATTAGATTATAATGTAAACAATCGTCTTTTCAATTTATTCTAATTAAATTTTAATATATTATATGAAAGATATGTACATATCTATTAAATTCTTAATTTTGTTAATTTAGAAGCACATATATCTGGTCTTTACAAGATATTTTAAAAATATATATTTATAATATAATGTGACTAATTTTCTAAGCAAAAGTCATTTTTTCATAGACAAGATATTATATCGAAAAAAGTTTAATAGGTATCCATTGTTAATGAATAATAATTGATACCGTTAATCAATCATAAGTCATGAACACATGTGACTTTTAATTTAGTTAGGATTAGATTCAATTTTTTTAAAAAAAGATCAATATGACATTTTATGATTGGTTGATGCAGTAAATAATATGTACACTCTCAATATATTAAGAACGTTTAATGGAAAAAGTTGAGAGTGAGACTCTTACCTTTAAAATTGTGCATTTCAATTTTCAAACAAAAGTAGATATTATTTTTTAGATAGGGATGCTACTTGTTTTTGCTTTAAATTTTAAATTCTTTTAAATTAATTATGAATATTTTATAACTTTAGATGTTTTCTCTCTAAAAAAATTATTTGATTTTAAATATTTTATATAAATTTAAAAACACGTATGTAATATACAAAACACTTGGTAGTTGTTGTTTCTATATATCTAGGCAACTAGACATTTAGTGATATGGTAGAAGATAAAATGCTCGTTCATAATGTTTAAAGTTAGGAACCATTCAGCCTTTTTCATTTTAGGTAAATTTGGTACACTTTGGTGTACATTATAAAATATCTTTAGTGAAGGCGACAATGCAAGCAAATATTCTAAGGATGAGATGTACATGTTTTCACAACCAAGCAAATGATTAACTTTTTAAGAGTCCGAAAATTCCAGTATTCATTTAGTTGCTATTCCCAATCTTATATGTATCATCTATCCAACTTTCTCTCTACGAATCATGTCTTTTGCTATTTTTTAAAGCAAAGAATTATTACACCTTGAAATTATGTTGATGATATCAGATGGGAAACCCGTGAAAGGACATGTTAGGAGTACTTAATTTCTAGTCGCGATTGGATTTGATTCTGCTTTTAGGAATTAAAAAATAATATGCGGATAATTTAAATATATTATTAAGTATTAATCTAAATTCAACTAAATTGATTTTTTTTGGTTTCATATATTTTTAAGAAAAATATTTTTTATATGACATCTAAATTTTTAGATTTTTTTTACAAGAAAATTTTCATTGATAATAAAAGAAAATTATTTTTAATTTGATAACTAATAGAATTAAGCATAAGTTAATAATTAATTAAATTATAATCAATTCTTGAAATGGCATATAAATAACCATAAGTAAATATAATAACAAAATCCCACATGATAATCATTAGATTACAAGTTTCTAATAAAGAAGTGCATCATATTGTAGATGTTAATTATTAAAACTATTCGTTCTCCAACTGCTTAGTGCATAAAGGATAATTTTAATTGACTATTGAAGATTATTTTTTTAAATATAAATATTTTAAAGCAAATTTTGCATATTTTGATAAAACTTTTTTTCAACATACACAATAAAAAATTAAATACTAATCATTAATCAATATGTTTATGTATTTATACAGTCCACGTGATGCGAAAAGAATGTAGCAAAACGCAAACGATATTAACAGTAAAAAATGTGTTGCAGTGGAGGCCACCCATTTCAACAAAATCATAATAATCCCACATTCGTTTTTCTATTTTCAGTGAAACTTGTGTGCCAAGTTAAGCAATGTTTTCACGTTTGTTATTGATATAAATATAAATTAATATCCAATCACCATTAAATATTTATATTATTTAGTTAATTTGTTTGCTGAAGTGCGTTTAAGATAACTCTAATATAACTAAATAATTAATTGTTATGTGTAGGTTCTTACATTAAAATCGAATTCAATATAAATGAGGATTTTCTTTTGAATTCAATGGTTATATAATAATCATATTTACTCATGAATCAATGCCAAATAAAAAAAAAAAAAACGTTACCTTGAATAGGGGACCATGAGACTTGGAATATTAAATTTTATATGTTTTTTATTCTCTCTCTATATAGTTGAATCCTCGTATATAATTTGTTTACAATAAAATATACAACAACGAAAATGATAGATGATAGATAAAAGAAAAATATTAATGTGATAAAAGAATATAAAAATATTATAACAACAACTACACGAGTAAAAATATTGTAAAAGTAACATACCTTATTTTTGTTTTTTTATAAACACCTTATTTTTGTTATTATGTGATAATGTGACACATTTGAGTGGTATAATTAAAAACACTAATTTATCTCTACGAATAAATGCCTCGTGTTTAATTTGGAAAGCACACACTCCACTAGCTTATGAAAATTTAGTTATTAATTATAACTTGAAATATGCATCTGGTGTATTGTGCATGATATAATCAAATAAGTATTCGTTGAGTGGAGCTAAATAAAAAAATCTATTGAAGCATTAAGAAAAGTCATTTCAAGATATCATTTGTTATATCAAAATAAAATACCCTAATTCTTAAATACTTATCATATCTCGTAAAACCAAATTGAGTATGTTCGTTTAATCACAAAACATGTTTCTCGTACCCTCTATCCTCCACCGCCCAGGTTACATCTTCTTACCCATTTTGCTGATAATTAAGAATCAGACAATGCAAACTTCTTTTTCTTTTGGTCTTTATTTGTAGTATCAAACTATGTAGAGAAAGAATCAATATTTTAATCTCCCTTATTTTACTTCGCTTATTTTTATCTTTAATTAATAAGCCTTTTTGGAAATGGCTGCCAACACCTAATGTTAAAAAGATTATATATTGACACACTTTTATTATAATTTCTATATTTTAGCGTTTTTTCCCAATAAAACGGGAAATTGTTTAAGGCTAATGGAAAAGTATGCGAAGGATATACACCCTTGCATGAAAATGGTTTACACATTAACAATCCACTTGCCTTGGTGTATGTTTTCTATTTCAAAGTATGATTTTCTTTGCCTCAAGCTTTACATGTGAACTCCACATACAACAGTACCACTTTTCTTTTGTTATTTCTTGAACAGTAAGGTTGGCTATACACATATATTATCTTGCTCTGCGATTTGGTCGGTTCAAAACCCCGCCTTAAAAAGTTTTTGTGGTCACATTCTTATCCCCGTGTTTTCCTCGCCACGTACATCCTATTTTTATTCTATTAATTTCCCTATACCTTTGTCCTGATCAGGAAAAACCATGTATAAAATTTCCTATGGTTCGTGATTATATAAACAGAAAGACCATAACTATAAACAGAACAAAGGTGGGTGCGGGTAATGATACCATCCCTTCCTTTAAACTCCACAATTAATATAATGACATATTCATCACCCACCAACAAATTTTTGATATATATTTGACCAAAGTTGCGTAATTAAGTTTTGAGCTCCACAATTAATATTTTTTGATTAAAAAAAATTAATTTGAGCTCAGTATATAACTTGTATGTCTCAAGCAGTTAAGCTTCATTCTCAACCTAAATCCCATCACTTATCTTGATTGCGCGTTATCTCGTTTCGTTGAACAATTTTAGACGTTCATCTCTTACAAAGCAATGGTCTAAATTGCATCATGATGAACATGGACAAGAGCTTTTGATGTTAGAGACCATACATACGAAGCAAAATAGGCAAAAGAGAAAAGAGGAAGATATTTAATAACTGTTCTTAGTATTTCGGGAAGGTTGAAAGCGAAAGGGCTGGAATAATTACACTTTAGGATCTCGATTTGTCTTTTAAATCAATGACTAGAGACAGATTTGTTTTTTAACCCGTAATTTTAAGTAATCAAACGTATGTGGGAACTCGATTTTGATAAATGACAAGTTGACAACAGAACATTAATTTGCTTACAGACGAAAGGATTAAGATTCTATAATAGTAGAGAATAGAGGCTTTTTATGTGTATGCCATGCATGGGGCAGCTAATTAAGGTAACTAAAGTCTTAAGCTGTTTTAGTTTGTTTATCTATATTTTGATCATAATATTCTCTTGAAAAATATTCTTGGGCACCCATGTACTAATCTACGTAGAGAGAGAAAGAAATTATAAAGAAAAGGTTAAAAAAAAAACTTAAAGAAAAAATGTTAAATGAACACCCAGGTACTAATATATACCTTGACAAACAAAGAAATAATAAAAGAAAATAATGAATAATAAATATTTGATGTGACAAGATAAAAATAGAGTAGTAATAATATATGAATATTTATGTTTTTAAACCACCTAACAAATATTTTTAATTTTTTTTTATCTCTTTTCATGGCAAATCATATTACCTATAAAATTTATGATTTTTTCACTTTTATCTTCTCTCATTCAATGTTTATTAACATATTTGGTGTTCATATATAATTTTTCAAGATAAATATATATAAAGGATCAATGAGTAGGGGTGGATAAGCGGACCGGCCTGTCCCGCATAAGGTCTGCCCACATAAGCCTGCATTGACAGCAGACTGGGCTAGCTCTCCCCGCATTCTTACATGGACCAAATAAAATTGATCTGCCCCCGTCTCGCGAACCCCGCAGGTCAAACGGGCTGATATGCAGGCCTAATTTTAAAAGAATTTTAATTTCAATAAAAATACAAGACAATCAAATTAAGTTCAATATAAATGTAAATAAAATCTTAACAATTACTCAATTACATCAATAAAATAAATAATGTCTTAACAAAAGAAAATTCAAGCAATAAATCTAAAATATGAAACTTAAATATTTCCAACAACAAATGATTTCATATTTGAAGCAATAAAATCCTAATGTGGACAACTCGCAGACCCCGCGAGTCAAACCTGCATAATCCGCAAGCTAAACGGGACGGATCCAAAAATATGATATAACCATAGACTGCTTAAAATAATTGATCCGTTACCCGCGCGGACCGTGAACTAGTCCAATGAGGTATCTAAAATACTTGAATTTTCAAGTATCATTACTCAAAACTTAAATATAATAAATAAGAGATGTCAATAAGATGTTTAAAATATTAAAATGTTCAAATATCATTACCTATTGAGCAATTATATATATATATATATATATATCCTTTTATATTAAACACCTATTTGATACAATTTTTTTTATGTCTATAACTCTCTTGTCACATCTTATCTTATCTTTTATGAATCTATCATTTCTTTATTTTATTTCATCTCTCTAGGTGCTGATGAGTATATAGGTATTAATCAAACATTTTCCAATTATTAATTGAGGGCAAAATGAATTTTTTTCTGTTTCATGCCTTCTCAATTATACGACACACACTTTCTACCGTGGTGATGTGATATACGATGATTTATACAAAATAAAATCTTTTTCACATTTCAAATTGCACCAAAGAAGTTATCCGGATCGGAAAAGAGATATAAAAAATCTGTGTTTTACACCATTATTCATACAAGTTTGAGCCAACACCACTCATTGTCTATCCTTAATCAATCATGCCGAGTCTTAAAATCAAACCCATAGCTTTTGAATGCGCTCAAAATATAGGACAAGTAGTCTCTAAATCTGACAAACTTCCATTGCATTCTGACAGAGAAAATATAACATGTGGCCATTTTGCATATGCTTGATGACAAGCATTCAATACTGGATTGAAAGGAATGTTTTGTATGTAGCCGTATATATTTTACTTACCCACAAAAGTGTAGAAAGTAAAAACTAAAATGGTTTTGTTTTTTGCAATGGTAATCCTACGTTCGATGGCACTCGTAGAATTTTCATAGATAATAGGTACTTTATTGTCCATCTTTCTACTCCTTTAGTCATTCTTCGTCGTTTTGGTTTACTAACGGATATTCGTTCCTCTGAGCTCTGACGTTTATGGTGGGGGGAAATCATATATGATCAGGATCATTCCAGTAATGCTAACAGACAAAACTTCATTTAAATATTGTTTATTAATTAAATTTTAATTGGATACTTGAAATTGTGCGTGAATTTCATTTTCTATTATTAGTAAATTTAAATTCACTCATTATTTTGTGACTTTTTAATTAATTTCAATCAATAATAGTGTTAGGTAGCATGATGTTTGTATTTATTCTAGCTTTAATCATATATAAGGTTAATATATATTTATTTTTTAAATATGATTATGCACACCCAATTATCTCAATTTATGTACATAGACTAAATGGTATAATGCTTAAAAGCTAATATTGTTGATATATTAATGACATAAATGCGTGTTTTATACACATGTATTGGTGGTCCAGACTTTGGGCTGAGAGCGCAAAGCTGTTGATTTTGGAAGTATAAACAATGGAGCTTCAATTCAAAGAGCAAACAAAACGAGGTTATTGCTTCCTCCACTTCCCAGTTGTTTTCTGCAGTTTTTTCTTCTTCTGAAATAGTCAATTTGGAATGTAAAATTACATTCCCAAATATATTCTTTTTGGCTTCTAGAATGATCACTCCAGAGATAAAAAAACACATTCCTAAAAGAGTACAGGAAACAACTTAGAAAGTGAAGAAAGCAACAGTCACGAAATGATCTGGTAGTGGGCAAAAGAAAAATTTCACAGGATTGGAATAGCCAATAGCAAAATCTGGGAATAGTTGTTTCCTTGTATCCATAGCTTCCTTTTATATTTTCTTAGGCCCAACAACATTGGCTCAATACATAATTTTTGCACGTTTCTAAATTAGAATTTGAAAGTGGTTCATCCGTGAAATTTTCTATCATGTGGATATTTATTTTTTTATTTGTAAATGTTAATTGTTGTTATTAGGTTTTTGTTGGTAAGAAGATTTAAGTCCATGATTTTTTTTCTTTATCGTCAGACCAATCTTATATCTCGTCTACCCGGTATACTTAACCTTTCAATTATATATATGAATGCTGCTTAACCAAGCAAGTATACTACTGCCGAAAGGCTTATAACAGCGTTCTAAGTCCAAAACAGTGCTTAGAAGTAATATTGTTAGAAGTCTTTTGTGACAAAATACTAGCATATACGTTCTCCAAACGAGATCTGTTGTTAGGAAATAATTTGGCCGTTATGTGTCTGAATTTGATACTATTAATTTATGATGGTTATAAATTTTTTACACCAAAATTATACGAGCTTTCCTACAGATCAGAAGTTGAACCTTACATATTAGATATTTTCTGGCTAAATCGTATCATGTCATATATTTTCATCTTCACCGAGTGTAGAGATGGGTTATTCTAGAGTGTTAAAGGAAAATTTATAGTTCTAAATTTCAAAATTAGTGCCTAATTGGTGACTTGGGAATTAGGCAATGATATAACTATAAAATTGGAGATCGAAATTTGCATGTATGGGTGCCTTACATAAAATATGTATATCTGTAATATTATGTATGGGTCCCCAAATACATGCCTTGATCTTCTTAATTACCTAGAATTCGTATATGCCTCGTGCAACATTATACGAAACCATTATTATTATTATACCTTATTCCAATCTGAATAATTACCCATCGTTCATATTAAATTATATCCTTTTCTACACATGCATGATCATGATAATTTAAAGAACCTTACTGATTCTTTTAACCGTTGGATACAAATAAGGCTGCTGGTCTCTATTACTGCATAATCCTTTTGTTAACAAGATTAGAACTTGCCTAGCTAGAGTTAATAAACAAAAACTATTTACTGACGACAAATCATCTAAAGGATAAAACCTTTGGACCTTGATTGAGGGGGGAATTAGTAAGTTGATAAGAAAGTGGTGACTTTTGAAACAAAAAGTCATTTATAAAAAGTAAAAGAAGCCGAGTTCATACGAAAATTCCCACCTTTGTATCTGCATAGATAGTTGATAGTTTATGATGTCTGTTCCCAGTCTTTTAAGGTAGTAAACGTTAGTTTTACATTGTTGGGGTAGCTGCTTTAAAAGTAACACACACCAAGTGGAACTTATGATTACCCAAAGGTGATGCAAAAGGAAAAAGGTTAGACTAAGGCTCCAAAAAAAAAAAAATAGTTTTCTTTCCTTACTTACGAGGACATGCAACGCAAGGGACAAAGGTCTTATTCTTTACTTCATCCATGCACCCAACTAAAAATCCGTTCTTTCCTTCTTCTCCCCCTCTCTATGCAATTTCACCACAAAACCACAAACACCAAACCTAGTTCGTTTCTCAAACACATCATCGTTCATATTCATCCATCATCATTCATCACACAATCCATGCAAAATGCACAACAACGACCACATACCCGTTCACCACGTCCAGGGTCCGAACCCGAAGCCCGTTAAACTGAACCGGCACCACACGATGCGGTACTATGCCCACCGTGTCCACGAAAGCCTCACAACCCGCGTCTCCAAGATGATCTGTGCCACCTTCTTGGGCCTTCTTTTCATTGTGGGCCTCATCACCTTCATCCTCTGGCTCAGCCTCCGGCCCCACAGGCCCAGGTTCCACATCCACGAGTTCAACATACCGGGCCTGACCCAAGATTCCGGGTTCGAAAACGCCGTCATAACGTTCAAAGTATCCGCGCGAAACTCCAACCAGAACATCGGGGTTTACTATGAGTCCATGGACGGCGCCGTTTATTACCGCGACACGAAAATTGGGTACACGCCGTTACTTTACCCGTTTTATCAGCAGCCCAAGAACACGACGGAAGTGGACGGCGATCTTAGTGGGGCGACGTTGACCGTTAGTAGTCAGCGCTGGTCGGAGTTCCAGAGCGATAGGGCTGACGGTAGCGTGGTGTTCCGCTTGGAATTGACGTCTGTGATCAGATTCAAGATATCCACGTGGGACAGCAAGCGCCACACGATGCACGCCAACTGTAATGTGGGCGTGGGACCCGATGGTTCCCTCCTGACCATTTATAAGGACAAGAGGTGCCCCGTTTATTTCTCTTGAGGCTAAGGATGCATGATATGATTATTTTCACTAATTTGTTCTGTAATTAATTCATTAACTTCGTTTTTCTTTGTCTCTTTTATGTTTCTTTTTCTCAGCAACCTTTTATTATCTCAATTTTTTCTTTTTTAAAAAATCATTTTATTCCTTAGATTTATCATTTCTCTGTTGTGTAATATTCATATCTTTGTCACATTTATGTTGGGATGTATTAAGATGGTGAAAAAGAAAAAAAAAAGAGATATATTGTTAGATTTCATTACGTTTCATGGATGTATTAAGTACTTATCAATAATATTGGAAACAGAATTTATATATAGTTAGATATAATTTTACACTTATTCTTTAAAGTGTGATAATTATAAATTTATGTGAAAAAAGTTAGGTGATAAAATGTTTAAAAATTAAAAATTTGAATGATAAAATGTGTAAATTTTATAGTTGGATGATAAAATTTATGAAATTGTAAAAGATAGATGATTAAAAGTGCAAGTAAACCTAACTAATTAATATTTTAGTCTATATATTGTAATTGGCAAATATCTAATTTTATATAATTAATTTTCATGTATATTTTTTAATTTATAAATTAATTAAAATTTATAATAAATAAATATATTTCAACATATAAATTATATTTTAAATTTATAATGAACAATATATATAAATTGTAACAAAATTATTTTTAACAAAAAAACAAAAAAAATCATTTTAGAGATAAAAATAAAAAATGAATTGAAAGCCAAGGGATACGTGTTAAAAAGATCAAATGTACAAATAATTAAATAACGATATAGTTTGATTATATGTTTCTGAGAGAAATTGTTTTGGTAGTTGTAGAAGTAATACATGAACATTAAAAATTCCTAATTGAGAGAGTAAGAGTCTTGTTTTATTGTGTATTCTAGTTTATAATATATGAATATATATACTTAATCTTTCCAAATAACTTATAATATTATATTTTAAAAATAAAATAATGTTAATGATATCAACATAGCTAATAATACAATTAATAAACTTAAATAACTATTATAATCAAAATAACCTATGACATAAGACATACCTATTCATTGCATAAGTACAAAGTCTAATTAAGTATAAGCCATAGATTTTATAGTTTATGTGCTTCAACAATTGTACTTGAAAGTTTTTTTTTTAACAAAAAAACAAATCTTATTAATAGGATCTTAATAGCAGTAAAAGGTGTACCCATACAAAGAAACAAAAACCCGAAAAAAAAAAAAACAAATTATCTTGATACGTATCTATACACATGCTAATCTCGCCTAATTCTCATCCCAAAGTTGTGTAAATCTCACGAATCCTACGGCTCCAATTTAGTTTACCATTACCAACCACTGAATTCCATTGCACAAAATTCCACAGAATGACCATAGTTATTTATTTCATTTTTATATATTGAATTTTAAAATTTTTATTTTTATCATTTATGTTTTTGAAATATATCGTTTTGATTATTTCTTTAATTTTCTATATGAAAGTTACTCTTTCCTTAACATTTAAATTTTGAAAATCAAAGCCAGCAGTAAATTGAAAACGAGAAAAGGAAAGAAATCGTACAATGCATATAATCTGTGTTGGATAGATGAGGTAAGTCAATCTTATTTTAATGTTTGGATTGTTTTAAAATTATAATGAAATCAATTATAATATAAAATGATAATACTAAAATAAGTAGAGTAACTTCTACCATCACCCAAATTAATTCTATAATAGTCAATTTTATTTAAAATTAATTTTCTAACAACACACTAAACTCAGGTGAGAGACTATGACATTTTTAGTGACTGTGACAAAACCTCATCATATTCTAACCCTGCAACTTAAACAAGAGGGAAGAAGGAATAGAACGTGCGCGAAGCAAACATGGATCTTCTGTGCAACGCTTATTCGAATGCCTCAGACGACGAAGAAGAAGAACAACCAAAACGACAGAGAGTATCCCTCTCTTCCCCTAACCCGCCAAAACGACACCTTCCTTTGTCTTCTCCTCCTTCATTCAACAACCAAACACAAGCTCCCATGCTCGGAAGATACATTTCCAAACGACAGCGCGCATTGATGGGCTCCACCCCTGCCCCTCTTCCTGAACCGGTTCCTGTTCCGTCTCCGTTCACGCTATCTGGTACCCATCTCTTTTTTTTTTTTCCTCCCTTTTCGTTTTTGTGTAATCCAAATTGAACTTTTTCTTTCTTTTTGTTCAATTTTGTAATCATTGAAACTTTTACAGTGGAAATTCAAATCACATTCAACTTTTGTGAAATTTACTGGGTTCGATTTTGATATGTTTTTTTTTTTTAGTTTTTATTTTTAGGTCTGTTTGTTAAAAGGCGTTCAATTTTGGAATTATGATTATAGATTAGAGTTGTCAATCCCAACTAGCGACGCGGAGTGTCCGACTCTATATATGCTATAGGGGGTAGTGGATAGTGTGATGACGATATTTTGAACCTTAAACCCTTACCTTATATTTATACCTGTGTTATCAATGGTGGATGGTTGTGGCAGAAGACCAAAATTATGCCATAAAAACACGCCATTTAGGTAGTGGCCTCCCTTCACAAATTACCTATGGTGGTTAGCAAAACAGTGAAATGGTAGTGGGTAGACTACAACAGTGACAAAATTGCTGGAAACTACCGGAAAAAAGATGACTCTTTGTAAACCAGTGAGAAATGAGTCTGGATGCCAGAAATTGGCTGAAAAAAAAAGAGCTGTGTTGTGTGATGGCGAGTGGTGCTGGAAACTAGCAGAGGAGTGTGGGCAAGGGCTTGCACTTACAGGTGCGCATGAACAAATGTAATGGGAACTGAAAACATGTCAACTTAAAACTCTGTCCAATTTTCTGATTTTGCCAAATGTACTTAGTTAGGGGTAAAACAGTCTTCAGCCCCATATCCGACATAGCGGGAGCAAAGGCTGCAAAATGCTGCAGGGTGTGATGTGACTCAGTTCCAGGGAGTATGGCCATCCTGCAATGTGCCACGATGATGTGATAGTGGTGTTATTAACTACTCTGTTATAGATTGAGTTCCTTTTATTTCTCTTACATAACTTCAAAAGGAGGAGTTTAATTTTGATGTGCTAATCAATGTAAAGACAATTGCGTTAAGGTAACAACAAAACAACCATCACCTTATCCCACTAGGTCATATTCAATGTTGTTAAATAGCTGCTATAGTGGTGCTATAGCGCTGTTGCGGCCGCTATAGGTGACATGGTTGTTGCATGTTCCTGCATCCTCTTGTCATCTCTAGCAAGTCTCCAACCACTTGAAATTTTGAGTTAATTTCGTGCCATTTTTTATGCATTTTATTTTATTTGCTTACAACTTATATATATATATATATATATAAATATAAATATATATATGTATGTATGTATATGTCTCTGTGTGTGTTTGATTTCCCCGATAATATATGACAGTGGTTTGTTGGCATTTATCCATCTTCTGCAATCCACAATTGATAACTCTGGTCACATTAAACTTAATTAAATAATGTGACAGGCTGACAGCAAATTGAAAGTGTAAAACTTTCCTATACTAACAATGCATAAAAAAATAAAAGAAAAATCTCTTGGTTTTATATTAGCTTTAGGAATGATATTGATGCTACCTTTATTTGTTGTGTTGCTGCATTTTATGTGATCAACTTCATCTTTTATTTTTTTTACTGCTATCTTCTGTTACTGGGATACATATTGAAGTATGTGATTCACTATACAATGTTATATCAAGACTATAATGACGCTATTATAGTCTTGATATAGCGGAGCAATAGTGTAGTGGAACGGCATAGGATGCTATGGGATTAAAAAAGTGGTCATGGCATGCCAAAATGGTGATTTTTTCACGTGGTATAATGACGCTATTATGATATAGACCTCAAAAAACTATTTGTACCACTGAAATGACACTGTTGAGGGTTTTCTTGGCTAAAATTGTCATGTCACCCCATCTTCTGATGCATTTTTTGCTTCATAAACATAATAGGATTTGAAATCCTTCTTTCTCTCTGTTTTGACCTTTGTTCCTTCACTTTACAGGACTATTTTTTTTTCCTGAGTTTCACACTTTCTTCTTCCTTTAGACTTCCCAGTTCAAGTTCTGCTAATTTTTATCTTATTTTTTGTGTCCTTTTTCTACTAATTTTACCATCATCTTTCATATTTTTACTGCATTACTTTGTTCTTATTGTTCCTAGATTGATGGTAATTGTGTGCATAAAATCTGACTTATTATTTATCATAAATTTCTTTAATTTTGGATTCTTTTTTGTTTTTAGTATTTATATATGTACTATAAATTATTTACTTATATTATAATATTTAAAATAGTGGCCATCTCGCTATACCGTTTTTAATGCTGATTGGTATGCATTGCTATCTGTGATTGATAACTATGACTATAGTTTGTTTAAAACAATTTAAGATATTGATGTAATAATATATAACATATTTATCATTATGTTTGTATATATGGTAAATCTTATAGATTGTATAATTTATAATCATTCCCGATATTGCAATTAAAAATTTTATTTGATAGTGCTTTCATCATTTTCCCTCTCTTGAATTTTCGTGTCTCCTCTTGAAATCCCCTCCTCTCTCAATCATACAGCCAGAGATAAAAAAGTATGAGAATGAACAGAAAGGCCCAATGGCATATGTAGACATTTTTTTTTGTGTGAACCGAGGTATTCCTCAGCTGAAAGTCAAGGACTAATCCCCAGAGGTATTGAGATCCATTTAAGGGGTTGACCTCTCCCAACAGATGTTTTCTCGTAGCCAGTGGCCAGGGATCGAACCCATGACCATATGCTTAAGGGGTATGTGATTTAGAGGGGTGAAAAAGAGAGAATAATCTGATATGCCTTTTTGGATATATCATAATCCAAAGTAATATGATGGATTGGTGATGTTATAACATCATAGAGGGGTAGAGAAGAGGGAGGGAGAATAGTCTGATATGCCTTTTTGGATATATCAGTTCAAAGTAATATGAGGGATTGGTGTTGTTATCATATGTCCATTGGAGGTAATAATGTCACAAGTATCTATTGAAAGGATGACGAAAATGAGACATAATCTGTTAAACATCATATGTCCATTGGAGGTAAACATATGGTTGTGGCATGGATACTTACTGAGTAAGGGAATGAAATTGATCTTTTCTTTAGGAGATAAGCAAAACTTGGAGTCTTAGATACTCATTTTTTTCATAATTGTATCCTTATTCTTCTATATAAATCCCACCCAGATTCTCTTTTCCTGACATTTTTTGGTGGTATTTAAGAGAATTGAATTTCTTTGGCATGACTAGAGTAATTATTGCATTAGCATAGTGTCTATGGGTACAACTAATCAAAAGTTCAAAATGTATTAAAAATTAAAATAATAATAAACTCTGTAGTGAGATCCGTGCTCAAGTTATGTTAAATTGTTAATATTGTCTTGAGTTTTTAATTGATTGTCTATTGGCACTGTGCTTATGCAACAATCGCTTGGCATGGCTACTATCATAGTTCAAGGTCTACTTCTCAATTAAGGCCCTCCACTTCTATATCTATCTAGTGAGGAAGCTCAATAGAAATAGCTGCTTAATTTTGAAGCATGCAGCAGATGAATTTTTGTGTTATAATCAGTCTCTGGCTGAGTGATGAGCTTGCATAAATTAAATTTCTTTATTTCCTCTCACACATACCTTTTCCTGTTGGTATTTTCTTCAGACATAGATGTGCAGCATGTTTTAGTGATTCTATCTATTCCCTTGCTTCTATATTGATATTTTTTTTTTGTCTTTGATAGAGACAACTACGCTTACCTTTTTCTTGTTTATAAACTTAGGGAGTATCTTGGATGCTGATATACACCATAATATTTTATCATTGTTGAAAAGTAAAGCAAAGGGTCATCAAAGCCCAAACCTGATATCTGAAAAGCTATCTGCAACTCTATACGGGCATACAAAAGCTGTCAATGCTATACATTGGTCATCAAGTCATGGTAAGTTCTCTTTGTTGACAAACTGTTGCCTTGGTTTGTGTGTGATATGCTATAGTTTTTAATGAGGAATAGTCGTCCTAAACTGTTTCTTAGTGATAAAGGTATTGCATTTGTGTTATATTTTAATTTTAATGTATAAAGCATTTGTTCACAGTTAGACTAAATTTAAAATCAAAGTATTGAAAAGTGTCGTGTGTGTACGTGTGTATGAGAGAGAGAGCAAGAGAGATATGCTTGTTGTATATATTAGTACTAGTATTTATTTGTTCATCAGAGTTAGCTTACAGCTCACCTCCTTGCATCTGCTGGGATGGATCATGCGGTTTGCATATGGAATGTATGGAGCAGAAATCAGAAGAAAGCATGTGTGCTAAACTTCCACAATGCAGCAGTCAAAGATGTGAAATGGTCTCAGCAAGGGCACTTCCTACTTTCTTGTGGGTATGATTGCACGTCTAGGTTAATTGATGTTGAAAAGGGATTGGAGACTCAGGTTTTCAGAGAAGATCAAATTGTTGGAGTTATAAAGTTCCATCCAGACAATTCAAATCTCTTCCTTTCTGGAGGGTCAAAGGGCCAGGTCAAACTTTGGGATGCCAGAACTGGCAAAATAGTGCACAATTATAATCGAAATTTAGGTCCAATTCTGGATGTTGAGTTCACAATGAATGGGAAGCAATTCATTTCTTCTAGTGATGTATCTCAAAGTAATGCCAGCGAGAATGCTATTATTGTTTGGGATGTGTCAAGAGAGATACCATTGTCTAATCAGGTGAGATAATTCTATATATTGTCTTTCATTTTTCTGTTTTAACTGTTATCCATTTTTTCTGCAAAATTGCTGTGAAGTTTGCTTATTGTTAGTTTAAGCAGCAACGCTAAACAATAAGTCATTCTAGAGGGAATATAATAACGCAGATAGTCCAGTAAAAGTTATAGATGCCATTTCTATTTTCTTAAACCAGCCGGTAAATGGACTGATTCATGGTTTAGTGGTTCAACTATGACCAAATTATTGTCAAACTGGAATTAATTTTTAACGTATGTATATTATTATGCTGTTTTTAACACACAATAATATTATTTTCTATTGACATTAAACATGAAATTTTAAT
This sequence comes from Glycine max, assembly GCF_000004515.6. Classification (NCBI taxonomy): domain Eukaryota; kingdom Viridiplantae; phylum Streptophyta; class Magnoliopsida; order Fabales; family Fabaceae; genus Glycine; species Glycine max. The sequence goes on along the minus strand of NC_038256.2, from coordinate 37,946,187 downwards.
ATTTTAAGCTACTATATTTTTTAAGCTATAGGATTAAAAACATACTGCCTTTTTCCTGGTTTGATACTTTCAAGTTTCAAGATCCAAAACATACTGCCTTAAGTTGTTTTTAATAGGGTGGATGAATGAACTGACATAGCAAACTTACTGCAAATGCAATATTAATGTCCAATTGTCCATGACCCACCCTAGGGATGTTACCCATGCTTAGACTTCAGCAATGACTTAGCCTAGCAAGCCTAATAATAAGATTACACTAAAGACATAATATTTGTTTAAGGTTAAGTTAATTTGTAGGTTTCTGGACTATTTAGGGATTTTAAATAAGTTCCTATAATTTAAAGTCTGTAATTAGATTTAGATCCCTAACTAGTAAATTATTTTTAATTGGATCCTTGGCAACATTTCTGTTAGGCTTCGTTTAAGTATAGGAACCTAATTGAAAATATCAAATTATTCAGGGACCAGGTTGCTAGTTTACTTATTTAATATGTTCTTGAACTAAATATATATATATATTTTTAATTAGGTCAATGTAACAAATATTTAACAAGAACTTGGAAAATTATTTAAAGATGCAATCCCTAGATTTATACTTTCTACTTATAGTTCTAAAATAGTAAAATACGCCTTCTCAAAACGAAAACATGCCAATAACTAAATTTCCCTAGCTTTTGAGTTAGGGAGTTGGCTTCTAAGAGTCCAAATAAATAATTTGAAGGAGTGGGTAGAACCGCCTACTCCTTAGAGAAAATTGTTGAGGAGAAAATAAGTGACTCTAAATTTTCTCCAGAATCTCAAAAAGAATGACTGAGTAAGGAAAATAGAGTACAGAATGGAGGAAAATGTGAAAGGGATGGAAACGAACAGGGTGTGGCAAGGAAGAAACTTGAGAATGTTGGGGTGGGGGTGCCTACGTTTTTTAATTTTTTTTTCAATAAAATGGTTCATTTCAATCCGATTGTTCTCTGTATTTGTGTTTCTGTTGCTAAATCAATCAAGTTTGTACTTCAAGTACAATTGTAAATATATAGAAAAATTGTGTAAGAGAAACTGTAGCAATTGAATCAGTTGAGTTGTAACAGAATTAGAGCAGAACAGTGGGCCTGCTAACTAAACTGTTAACTTGATCTGTTGGTTAACAGGTGTTAGCATATAGATGAAAATGCACATGCTGCACACTCTTTCTTTCAACAACTCACGGTATACTAGTTAAAGTTAAACTATGCTAACTGTGTAACAGCTACAGTGTACAGATACAATCATTTTCTTGCCATGGACTAGTTGACAGTTGAACCAATCAGGCTAGTTAGTCTTGTTTAGTTTTAAAAAACAATGGTTCTATTTATGGTGAAGGGAGTTTGATGAAGACAATAGTATTCATTCATTATAGTAGCAGCCAGTCAAATACAATAGTCCTGAACTGGATGCTTCTACCTCCACCTGATTCCCTGGCCTCCTCACAATCCTCCTATCCCCATAATTGTTGTAGGGGTCAAAGGACATATCTTCAGTGATCTTGGTTGCTTCAGCATAAGATTTCCCCCACAAGCAGCATCGAGGCTTGTCCTATTATGAGAGGACACTCCTCCATAGAATATTTGCACAATCCTCTGTGGGCTGAAACCTTGACGTGGACAACTCCGGAGCAACTCTTGAAACCTCTCCCATGCTTCACCCAAACTATCCTGCTCCTGCACTAAATTCCCAATATCCCTCTGTATTTGATCAGTTTTAACTACAGAGAAATGTTTCTGAAGGAATTTATTAATGCAGTCCTCCCAAGTAGTGATCTTGTGTTCAGGTAAAGCACAAAGTCAATCCCAGGCTTTCCCATTCAGTGAGAATGGAAAAGCATCCAATCTCACATACTCTGTGGGCATGTTTTGCACATTGATGGTGCCAGTCAACTGCAGGAACCTCTTCAGGTGTGCCACGGGGTCTTCAGAGTCTGTCCCATGGAACTGATTGCTTTCTATCATCTGCAAGAAGCCATGTCTCAGCTCAAAATTAGCTGCTGCCCCCAGAGTTGGCAACAATATGTTGTTAGCTATCCCCACTTGAGTGAGATAGTCTAACAAGGTCTGCTCTACCTGCTCATAAACAACAGTCTCACAAAAGAAATTATCCAACTACACAACTAGTCCCTGGTGACGGCGCCTGAAACTTGAAGCGTAAAATATGTTCGCAAAGAGCAAGCATACTCTATGTGCAATAATAATGGACCTAAGTCAGGATATCGCACCCTAAGAACTAGTTGTGTTCCCATAATAATTTAATTCATAATAAACTAAAGAATATGGATTTTTACCAATGGTGGAATGAATTGTGATTAATCACTCGTGGAAATAAAACTCAAGAACAAGCAGCAAAAATATGGGATAATTTATCATTTAAAGAGACCTAGGACTATCATTCCAATCATGCTTTTGAATTCCCCGAATTTTCGTAATTGAAAATCTCAAAAATAGTTAACAGGTCCTGGTGAAACACTGAACCCTCTTTCTCTTAATTCAAAGCCTACTTGGTCAGTTTGGGTTCAAATTACGAGAAAGTATAAGTTTGTGGAGAATAATTCACAAATCCCTAAAATATGTTTGGTCATTCATATTTCACAGGACCCAATTATTCTACAATTCATATGAAGTAGGCCACAAACGATTAAAATATAGAGCGAGCAATTCTAAATGAAATAAAGCACAATAGAATGAAACAATTGATTGAACAAAAGACAAATTTCAATCAATCAAATTGGGGTTCATCTGCGGATTACTTCATAGTCTTAAAAAATAGGGGTTTAGTTGGCCATAGGCACAGACAAGCATACACAGAACGTCAAATACATGGGAAAGAGTAGAGAAATAACATGTTAGAGGCACCGTAATCCTTCTCACGTGCTCCCTCAATCCAACAAATTTCCCAACTATGCCTAACTCACTCAGTGTTCTAATTTCGTGCACAAAGCAAAAGATAATTCAAACCCTCACCCAATTCCCTTTCTATAAAACAAATGTAGCTGGCGTTGGCAATAGCACGGCCATGCTGTTGAAGAGCACAGCTGTTCTCATTGAGCGGTCACTTTAAATTCTAACTTTGGGGTGGGTGGGTGGGGGGGTGCACGACCGTACCTATAAAGAGAACGGCCGTTCTCGGAATTGGTGACCCTGTTGGCTTTTTTGCGAAAACTCAGAACGGCCTTTCTGCTATAGCTTTAGGTGTTCTAAAATGAGCACAAACGGTCGATCTCCTCATCAGAGCACTCTTTTTTACCCTTTTTAAGCCTCTTTTCGCAGATTTTCCACATTTTCCAGTCTCTGTCCTGGCTGAATCAAACTTAACAAAATTACGTGAGTTTTGCCCATAAAATCACATGAATCGAATTAAAAGCAAGGCAAAAACTCTTGCAAAAGAACATGCAAACACCAGTTTATCATGTGTGTGTGTGTATACGCCTTGGCTTCCACCATTTTCTGTTATGCCATTCGCCATATGTATATGGTGGATTTTGGGCTCTCCGCCATTAACAACACTACTGCTTTAGGGTTTATTCGAGATTACCAGCTTCTAGATTCTCCCTCTTCTTACTCGCCATTTCTGTACTTTTCCACACTGCTGTTTATGTTGCCATTGCCTACATATCAGATTAAATTACATATCTACAATTTATTCATTTAAACATGTCAGATTAAATTTCATTATCTACATTTTACTCATTTACCCTTGTCACTCAAGGTATGCTGACTTTTGGTTAAACATTTAGATTTGTTGATGGTTGTTAAATGTTAGGTAATAATATTAATGCAGCAAAGCAGCATGATTTGCACTGATAACACTGAACAAGTAGTTCAGAAGATCAACTTTTCAATTTTTTCTATTCCAAAGACTTTCCATGATCTTAAAGTTGTGATAAAACTCAAGCCACGCGCACTGTATTACAATCTGGAATTTCTATGATGTATGCAACCTATTGTTCTTGATGCCTATATGCATTTTGGAGTATGCAATTCTTCTCTAAATATCAAATTGACATGTACGTGTAAACTTTGTTATACTTTGTGAATTCAGATTTTAATTAGCTTATTATACTCCTGAATCAGGTTTATGTGGAAGCTTATACGTGTCCCTGTGTGAGGCGCCACCCATTTGATTCAACTTTTGTTGCCCAATCAAATGGGAATTATGTTGCAATCTTTACTACCAACCCACCTTACAGACTCAACAAATGTAAGCGATATGAGGGACATGTGGTCTCTGGGTTCCCAGTCAAGTGCAATTTCAGCTTGGATGGGAAAAAACTCGCTTCTGGCTCTTCAGATGGTTCTATCTACCTTTATGATTATCAGTCATCCAAAGTTGTGAAGAAAATCAAGGCCCATGACCAGGCATGCATAGATGTTGCCTTCCACCCTGTTATACCTAATGTTATTGCTTCATGCTCATGGGATGGAAGTATTTTGGTATTTGAGTAGTCAGTCTTTAATTTTCTCAAAGGGAAAGCATTTGGTTACTACTAGAAAATGACTTGCTAGGAGAGTGGAAAACTCTAGCCTTCTCTTAGTCTAGGCAGCTGTTTCTAGTTTGTTAGATACCGTGTGAATTATGAAACCTTCTCCACAAGTCAATGTTTGCTTAAATGTGTACCCTTTTACTGTTGTACTGTGGATTTAATGTTTGTTCACTTATATTACAACTATAGTGAATCATGGTGTGAATTGTTTAAAAAGCAGTTTAAAGTATTTACCAGAAGTGAGAAATCTTGGTAACTATGATTAATGATGTGACAAATCGTTTCTGAACTGTGTAGAAAGTTACTAACAATGAATGAAAATTTAAAATGCTTCTCCATTATCGGCCCTTAATTTCCCCAGTGAAGAACTGTTTTGGATAATTCAGGCAATGATCTTACAATGTGTAAAGCTGCACAGAGATTTGTGTTGGCCATTAGCATCTAAATTGGCTAAAGAGTCAACCTGCTTTCACCACTATGGAATAAAAAGCAGCAAAATGAAAATAGGCTCCATGACTATCGAGATTCTCAAAGACCTGATAACTTTCCAAAAGATTGCTATATGGTCAAAGGATGCCATCATAGAATGTAGTTTTGTCCCAACAAATATTAGCCTGCAAGTTGCATGTTTCTATATCGAATATTCAGGGGTCTCAGACCAAAACTTGATCACTTGGAAAAGTTTTAAACTCTCCATGGAAGATTTTGACAAGCCTGCTTTGAAACTGGAAATGCTTACACTTATTTGCATGTCCTTCACACTCTTAATGCTGGGCAGGGTTTACTTTATTCTCTTGTGCATTTGTAACTAAAACAAAAACGTGGCATGAGGCAGTGGTGCAGCTCACGAGTCACAAGCAATGTCTAGGTGCTTGTAACCATTACCTACCATCATGGAAGGAAACCCTAAATGTGACTTAATCGAAGAGGGGATTTGTGGGGGCAAACTCTGCTGTTCTTCTGTTCAGCCACATCTTCCCACGAGGGAAGAGAGATAGAAGGGGGGCCTAACAGGGTCTAAACAAGACCTTATAATTATGTAACTCCCTTTCCCCTCTTCATGGGGGTCAAATTCAATTGTAGAGGGACAAGACACCACTCTTTATTTCTCTCTTTTTAGATGCATTTGCAAATGGGACCAGCTTCCCCAACTCCCCCCCCCCTCCAAATTTTCACACAAAGAAATTTCAATTCTGGAAATTGGAAAACATTTTTTTTATATGAACATCACACAGCACTATCTAGAGAAAAACCAAACACCTCTTTCAAAGTTTTATGGTCCACAAGTACAAGTACCTCTCTCTTAGAACTGTTTATATTGGAAAAATTTGGGCAGTGTAATCTGAAATCCCATTTAAAGCAAGGAAACACAACCCCTTAGGCCTCATGCAGCCTACTATCCTATGAACATACTTTATTTTCAACGTCTATATGAATATGTTCCCCACCTTGCATGGTCTTAAGCAATCTCTCTCTTTATTATCCCAATATTTATCTCTTTGTTAAGCCCCACTAGTCTTTCCCCCAAAAAACAAACTCAAAAGGCTAAAAGGGGCACAAGAAAGATGGAACTTAGAATGAGGAAAGCAGGCCCCTACTACGAACTCAAACCTGTGACTTTTACGTTATTAACACAACGTTCTAATCGACTGAGTTAATAGATCAATTATGTTTTAAAATAATTAATGCCGTTATATAAAATACTAAATTTTTTAATGTATATTTAATACATATATAAGTTTACATAATAAATCATGTAGTCACTCAGAAAATTTCTTTTACCTGCAGATCCCCAAAAGATAAGACAATTAAATTAGTTTGTATGACACCAAATTACTAAAGGAATTGCTCTAGGAATTCTTTATCTCCACCAAGATTCCTGCCTTAAAATTATACACCTGACCTTAAACTTAATAACGATTTGTTAGGTAATAACATGAATCCAAAAATATCAGATTTTGGAATACCAAGAATTGTTGCTCCTGATAATATGGAAGAAAATACACACAGAATTGTGGGGACTTAGTAAGTTTTATCTGCCTAAATTGCTACTTGCAATTTCTCAATTACCCTCTGAATAAGTTACTGCTACCTAGTTATTGATCAATTTGAAAAGATTTTTTCTGCATTATACATTTTTGTTCCTTTTTGTTTAAATTTCAGCACTAACAAAAGTTGTATATACAGTGGATACATGTCTCCGGAGTATGCAATGCATGGCCAGTTTTCTGTAAAATCTGATGTGTATAGTTTTGGAGTCGTGATCCTAACTCTTAAAGATAATCAGTGGAAAAGGTTCTCCTTCTGTATCTGATAGTGTTGATGACATAAGGACGTATGTGAGTATTCTAATTCATTGTCGAAATTCTTATCTCGTGTGCATAGATGATATAAGAGTGGAGAGGATAACGACATTGATTTGATTATCCCCTATTCCATTTTTAATCCCTACATTATTATATTATTTACGAATTTTGTGATTTTTAACAATATTTAATTGCCGGCTTTGACCAAATGGAGATAGGGAATGCCGTTAGAATTATTGGATTCTGAATTAATTGGAAGGATCATATTCTCAAAATGAAGCGATTAGATGCATTCATATTGGTTTATTCTGTGTACAGGAAGACCCCAGTGACAGATCAACAATGGCGGAAGTAGTTTCTTTCCTCAATCTTCAGTCGATTTGCCACTGCCTAATAGACAATATAGAGAAATGGAGAAAAATTTGGGCAAAAGTACATTGAACTCTAGAAGTGATTCAAACAAAGAATCTACCAATATAATGACGGTGAGTGAATTTTGCACTATAAGGGTTGACTGGAAACAAAGAACACGCTAGTTTGAAGTACTCTGGAGCTTATATTTCCTAATGTGGACAAATATTAGATAATTTTTCACTTATTTTCCTTGTCTCAAGTGCAAATTAAATTAGGATTCCTAACTTATCTCAATCCTTGTACTATTTAAAATGTAGCATTCACATTTACAGTCACTGGCCATAGTCACTGCTGAGAAAATTTGATACCGACCACGCTCTTACAATCACAGACAAATCATGCCCGAATTGTCAAAATTGACAGAATACAAATATAATCTAAAGGTACATATAATCTCATATAGTCACTGTTTGTGTTGTTGAGGATGGGAAAATGAAATTGTACGCCTAATACTATTATACAAATTAGTTGATACAAATGGAGCTATACAGAGCTATTGCTTTTAGTATTTAAATGTTAAAGTTATATGTGTAGTTAAATTTATGGGCAATTGGTCTGCTCATATAATTCTTTGAATAATAAAACATAGTCATGCAACTAATACATAGATATTACATATTAATGGTAGTGGCAAGTTAGATTCTGATTTTGTCTATTCTAAATGTTTGTGAAAACTTAAAAAATTGATGTTATGTACTTATATTCTTTTGTTTTTGCAGGAGATGCCTTTGTGAAAAAATTTCTTTCACAATTGGTTAAGCAGAAGCACATTGAAGAATGTCGGAGAGTTGTGTTAAGCAACCAATGTTATCATCCAAAGGTCAGACAACTCATATCTAAAAAAGTCTAATTTTCATTAAATGATTTCTCCTTTTCTATTACTGCTATGAATTATTATTATTATTATTTTATTATCATTGAGAAGAATTTTAATAGAAACACTCAAACTATATGTAAATCTTTAGCTAATAAAATGACAAAATATGTTCTATAATGATTAAATATCAAGTTTACTCATATATAATATCATACGTAAAGTGTAATTTTTTTGTTATTTTTTTTCTTCGGTGAGGGATTTGTTGTTGCTAGGTACAACGACTTGAGCTATTTCTTTTGCTTATGGTGGGAATCCATGTAGAGTTATAGCTCAAGTAAAGAATATTATCATTTGATTTAAATACAGAAAATTATTTGCTTTCCCTATCAAAGATTTTTTCTTTATCTAAATATATATTGTCTACTATAATTTACAATAACAACTTAATTATATTTAAAATTATTTTAAATGGCCTAAGATTATAATTTCATGACATTCAATTTAATTATATTCAACATTAGTTTTAGATTTAAAATTAGACAAAAATTATGTATTTTATTGCTTAGACAATTTTAAAACATGAGTAACCATAGATATCATGAAAACTAAATAGACAAAATTATTTTATAAAATATATTATATATCTCAATCTTATTAGTTTTGATTCTCATTTATTAAGTTTTACACACTTACCACTAAATACATGCAATTATATTATATATTTAATTTTGTAACTTATTCATGTGCTTGCACGAGTACTATACTAGACTAATGTTCTTTACGGTTAGTTGTGTCCTTTGAGTTAAATTTTAACACCAAGTAAAACAGATGTTTTGATTGGTGTTTTCACCCTTAAGTTATGCAACTCTTCCCATACTTCCTTCCACTTTTGATTATACATTATAAGGTTGTAAATAATAAAGTACAATAATAACTATACTTAAATTACATATTTGCATTCAAATTATTGCTATTCTTACATCCATTAAAACTTTAATACACACCAACTAAGGTCTATTTTACTTTGTATTATTAATTTATCTCAAATTCTCATTTTTCAAACATTAAAAAAAATTAAATTTTTACCTATCAAAGATTTTTCTCTCTATAAATATATATTGTCTACTATAATTTACAATAACAACTTAATTATATTTAAAATTATTTTAAATGGCCTAAGATTATAATTTCATGACATTCAATTTAATTATATTCAAAATTAGTTTTAGATTTGAAATTAGACAAAAATTATGTATTTTATTGCTTAGACAATTTTAAAACATGAGTAACCATAGGTGAAGATTTTAAATCGTCACAAAATGCTTATACGATAGAACCAAATTAGATGACATGATTACTCAAATAAATTTAGACAATGAGATTAAATTGAACTTATTCTTAAAATTAGAGGATCAAATTGAACTAATTTTAAAAATTAGATGATCAAATAGAATAAAAATATTTAGAGGACTAAATTGAATCAATAAATTAACTTATTCTTAATATTTAGAGGACTAAATTGAATAAAAATCAATTAGAATCAAACTAAATATAAAAAAATAGAGGTTCAAATTGAACATAAACAATAAATTAGATGACAAAAAATTAACTTAATGATAATAGGTTAAATATAGATGTATACTTATATATAAATGTTAACTCGTTGGCAAGTGTACCAAATCGTTACAAGTAGTAAAGTTCTCGGAAGTCCGAGTGTCGAATCCACAGGGACTTTGTTTGTACTTAGATTAATGCAAACCCAATTTAAAAGCAACAGATAAGAATTTAAAATAAAAGATAAAGAAAGGTAGAAGATAAAGTAAAGAAAAGATAAGATATTTAAAGATAAAATTAGAAGATAAAAGAAAAGATAAAAGATTGAAAGATCAAGATAGAAGATAAAATATTTAAATTGCGATATAATAAAGATAACTACTTATACAAAATTCAAATAAAGGAAAAATAAAATCCATATAATAAAATTACTAAAACCTAACAAGTCTAATCAACCTAGATATATGAATTCAGGATTTGTCTGTTATCAATACCAGTGAACTAATTCTGCCCCACATCTATTCATCTACTTGTCCCTGATGCCTCACGATGACAAGCCTACCTTAATTACCTATCTTCCAAATGCCCTTTGCGAAGATTCAATAACTAAGATGCATTAGGATTACATTCTAGATGTTTGCTAAAGCATGGGCATTGGGGCATTAAGTCATGCTAACCCAATAATTTCTTTCTTTTATTGTTCTATTAAGTGTTACCCTCTCTCGAGTGGCCTAACCCTTAAAACTGATTCACGCATTCATTCCTTATCCCTAATTAGGCTTTACCCTCTCCCGAGTGGCCTAAAGACTAACAGAAAACAAAGTCCGAGATGCAAAATAAGCAAGAAAGAAAAGCAGATAAAAGAACCTGGAAGGAAACCCCTCTAAAAGATAACCCGATAATTTCTTCCTTTTAGTGTTCTCTTAAGCGTTACCCTCTCCCGAGTGACCTAACCCTTAAAACAGATTCAAGTATTCATTCCTTACCCCTAGTTAGGCTTTACCCTCTCCCGAGTGGATTAAACCCTAATAGAAAGTAAGTTCCGAGATACAGGATGTAAAAAGAAAAACGGTAAATAAATAAAAGAACCTGGAGGGAGTTCCTCTTTTTATTGATAACTCTTGAAATGCTTCATACATCATTGGCTTTTAGGCCTGCGAGGCCCTAGCTAGGGGGGATTAGCCACTCATGATCATAAGGGCTTTACAATGAGAGGAGGGGTGAAAGAAAGAAAGGGAGTAAATGAAACCCCTCTAGGGTTCTGTGGTGATTTGTTTTGTCCCTTGGACTGACTCTCTATTTATAGCTGTTGAAGTGGGCTTTGGGCCTTCGTAGACGCGCTTAGCGCGACACCCCGCGCTTAGCGCGTGTACTTCCTGGCCCGCTTAGCTCGTGACGCGCGCTGAGCGCGCGTATTGGGTTGGGCCTTCTTCAGATTTTCTTCTTTTCTTCAATTTTTCTACCCTTTTTGCTTGTTACACCTCCAATTTTTATATCTGCATCCAAAAATTCAATTTAATTAATTTTCTAACTTTTAATCACAAATAACTGCTAAATAATTAATTTCAAGTCAATATTTGACTAATTTTCTACTATCAAAATACAATTATTTAGCAGTTATCAATAAATATGTAGATTGTGGGATGTGATATACCTGACCCCAATCCTACTATTTTAAGTCGGAAAAAATCTGAATTCAACCTTGACAGAAGTAAATTTTTTCTGTCAAAGTTAGAGCGGGATTGGACGAGTACCCACAAATTTGATTTTTATAATTATGCCTAACTTATAGGGAAACAATATGCTTATATTGATATGTTTAAGAATTAATTCGAACATTTTTTCCTCTCATTAGTTTTATGTTAGTAAGCTAGTGCTTACTGTAAAATGTAAATGAATGATCATAGGTAGAAATTGACAAAGATAATATGCAACATATTTCAGAGCAAGAATCCTTCAAGTCTTTCAGAAGAAAGAAAAAAAATCCTCAAAGTGATTCATCTTCATTAATTCTTTCGTACCTTTCAATATCACTGGAAAAATTCATTGCTTTGAACTATGTTTTCGGCTTTAAAATATAGCTGGGTGGAGAACATACATGTATATATCTTTCTCATGTTCTAAGTGGGAATCTCAAATCAGAGCAGAATGTCCCAACAATCGAATCGCAGTATGTGAACATTGTGGGTTATTATGACTCCCCCTCCATTAGATACAGACTCCTATTCTCTATATGAAGATGTAGAGGGTTGGTTATGATGATTGCCGCAATATCATTCATATGGATTTCTGAAGGGGCAATATAAAATGACTGGGTGGAAATGAGAATGTATAAAATAAAAAAGAAATTGAGGTTGGGAATGAATAAGGTGAAGTGAACTACATTTTTAAATACTTTTACTCCGAATGACAGTAGCATGATAACTAAAAAATTATATTTTAATCATTAGGCAATTCTAAGTTCAGTTAAGATTACAAAAAGCAGATTGTTAGCCTTCACTGTATTTTCATTGATGTCATTTTTTTGTTGCCTCATTATTTCTACAACTTTCCCCTGCAAACTGCAAAGTATGGGTTCCTTCCATTTCATACTATTACTAATTATTACTAATACCAACAATTATCTTTTCCCTCCCCAATAGCACCTGTAACTCCAACATTATAACATTCCAAGATTGGCTCTGCTCCGATGGTAGAAGAAACTATAATTTTATACTTTTGCCACACTTTCTCGAAATTGGAGAACGATATCAGGATTATGTGGCTCAGGTTGGCACATCCCTAAACTCCGTTAGAACACTATTGGATTTTAATATGAAAGAATCTTATCACAAAGAGGAAGTCATCATCAAATTGACCCACATTGGTTTATCATCACCTCAATAGCCCAATTAATTAATTAGTCAGTTGATTTGCCATCTCACAAACCAACATATTTTATGCGTAGCAGAATAGTGGACAACATGGCCATTAATAAGGATTTGGACAAGATGGGTGATTCTCAAGTAGATCCATAAAGAATAAGGACATTCTGAACATTGGCATTGATACAACAATGTTTTAATTAAACATTCATAAATGAAAAAGGCAGCTAATTCGTTGTGCATATTAGTTTTCAGTATTGTGAAACAATATGGTAGGGTCAGAAAAGCATGGTCTGCAAAATGAACACAATTATGACAAAAAGGGAGGGCCATGAATGAAGTGTTGGGTCCACCCGGCCAGAAGGAGATGGACTGAAAAACCTCATCACCTCCTTAATGTGACGACAAACCTCAACGCCACCTTAAATGTCACGACACCAGTGGGAAATGAATTGAATATATTTGCATGTTGAAGTTGAAGCTGAACGAAACTATACATTGTGTTTTGGAGAATGGGGTGAGAACCAAATGCTGGCATGCGCACGCATGTATGATGTATCTCCATTCCTCCACTATTATAAGTGCATGGCCCAAAAATATATCACTCATTTTGCGAGAACCAGAGAAATGCCAATTATTGTAATGTAATGTCCAAATGTAGCTTCTTTGACCATTTGAATGTCGCACGAATATTGGCTAACATGGGTAGAAAGAAAATGAGAAATAAAGAAAATACAAAAAATGTAAAAGAGAGAATGAAATAAAAAAAATCAACATAAATCTTTTAATACTTTCTTCGATTTTTACTATTTTTATAATACGGATAAAAAAATGGAAAAAAAGTGAGTCACACTAGCAATGGTCAGACAATTTTTATATATAATACTATTAGTTTGGTTCTACTAAATTTGATATTAGCGGGTTTAAAATAGCTCCGTTCGGTGTTCTTGTGGAATCTAAAAGAAAATCAACCAAGATTGTCTCCATAATTGCAGTGCTTGAAGTAAGTGGGTTGTTACCTTTTATAATTGCTATAATATTGTTCGTGTGGGGTTTTGAAGGTGAAGTTCAATATAAAATGATTGGGTGGACAGGACAGCATGTGTAAAAAGGAAAAAAAGTTGAGTTTGGGAGTGAATTAAATGAAAGGAAATAAGTGCAAGTGCGTTGGGCTAATATTATCGTAACTATATTTCTGAAAAAGAGTAGCTAGCATGATATATATAAATTATATTACATAATCACCCTTCAACTCCAACTACAAAGATTATAAAGAAAGATATATATAAAAAAGAAAAGATTACAAAGAAAGCAGATGCATCTGCTACCCCGCATTGCCACTCTTTGTTTTGCTAAAAAACATGGGTTCTTTTCATTTTTTCCTTCTGCTCCTAACTTTCTTTTCCCTCTTTGTTCACACCTCTCCCTCCCCTATCATCCAAGCAGCTATCGATCAAGGTACCAAAGCCTACTATAACTGCACAAGGAACAGCACTTTTGCTGCCTATAGCTCTTACCGTTCTAACGTCAAAACACTTCTAGATTTTCTCTCCTCCAATAGCACCAACAATGCCAGATTCTACAACACTACAGTTTCTAGCAAAGACACTGTTTACGGTAGCTTCCTATGTAGAATAGACACCACTCCAAAACACTGCCAAGAATGCGTGACACAAGCTGCCAAACTCATATCATCGCTTTGCAAAAATGCTACAGAGGCTATAGTATGGTACCAAGTATGCTATGTGCGCTACTCCGATCGTCGTTTCTTCTCCACCGTGGAGGAGAGTCCTAAACTCTCCTTTATGAATGATAAAGATTATGTGGGTAACGTTGGGCTCTTCAACAACATTGTGTGGGATATGATGAACGATTTGAGAAGTGAAGCAGCAAGTGCTGCTAATAAATCGGCTGATAAGTCTGTGAACATCATTGATAATGAAAAGGTATATGGCTACGCTTGGTGCCTCCCATATCTGTCCAAAGAGAACTGCAGCTGGTGTCTTAGCGATGCCATAGCAGAAATTCCAACTGGTTGCTGCAGAGGAAAATCTGGGGGAACAATAATATATCCCAGTTGTGGTGTTAGATACGAATCATATCAATTCCATAAGGCACAAATCAGGGGTGGTTCGGTGACGCCGCCGCCACTTCCCAGTAGTCCTTCCCCTTTTGCTTCACCAGGTTAGGTAGCTATTATTGTTTCTCATTTTGCATTTTTTTTATTCGTAGGAATCAAAGATAAATGCAAAGAGTTTAGAACAACTGATGCACCATGTTCTCAATCTTAATAGAAATGATCCTTGGAAATCCATGTGCTCATCTATATACCTAGAGAGATAGAAGAGAAAAATGTGTACATGTGATACATAATTATGATGTAACGGGTGTCAAGAGGTGTTTAGAATGTCGAGGGTGTCCATAGAATAGAAATGATTACTTGATTAGTATTGTCTTAATTTTGTTACTATTTCATAGACAACGAGAGACCCAGACGCACCAATGATTTTGTCAAAACAGTAGGGTCAGATCATGAGATTATATCGATCACTCATGTCATGCTATTCCCCACTTATCATGTTACTATCGTCCAATGACTTTATCTGGCAAAAGATATATCTTCTACAACAACTGGAATGCATTGAGAACGTACCCTGACAAGTCAAGTTGAAAAAGTATCCCGCTGTCTGTCTGCCATTCATTTTGCTTGTTACTGTCGAACCAAGATCTATTTTCTTTCCCTTCATCATTCAACAGAAATTGCTCAAAATATAATTAATATTAGTAATTCCACTAGTTATGAGAAATATATTGTTTAGCTATACTGCCTGAATGTCATCTTGTATTTCTGGCTGCAGAGTAGTAATGACGTAAGGTATTGATATTCATGCAGGGAAAAGAAAACAAAAGACACTAACAATAATTGTGATTGTAGTTCCAATTGTTGTTTCACTGGTGCTTCTATCTTTGGGCTGCTGCTGCTTTTTACATAGAAAAGCAACAAAGAATCAACATGATATTCTCAAAGAAAACTGTAATGTGAAAAAAAAAAAATACTCTTGTTTTTTCGCTATCTCAAAAAGCATTTCCTTTAGCCAAATAACTTAGAGAATTCAAATTTGTTTGCTGCAGTTGGGAATGACAGTACCACTCTGGAAACCTTGCGATTTGAATTAGCCAAAATTGAAGCTGCTACAAACAGATTTGCTAAGGAAAACATGATAGGCAAAGGCGGATTTGGAGAGGTTTATAGGGTAAATATATTAGCTACTACCGTATGAGAAGAGAATATCAATGTTGTCTACTTATTTACCATATTTATTATTAATTTCTATGTTTTTCAGGGTATTCTTTTGGATGGGCAAGAAATAGCAGTGAAGAGGCTTACTGGAAGCTCCCGGCAAGGAGCAGTGGAGTTTAAAAACGAGGTTCAGGTTATAGCAAAGCTTCAACACAGAAATTTAGTAAGGTTACTAGGATTTTGCTTAGAAGATGATGAAAAGATACTTATTTATGAGTATGTGCCAAACAAGAGCCTTGACTATT
This sequence comes from Glycine max, assembly GCF_000004515.6. Classification (NCBI taxonomy): domain Eukaryota; kingdom Viridiplantae; phylum Streptophyta; class Magnoliopsida; order Fabales; family Fabaceae; genus Glycine; species Glycine max. Next base: position 37,930,179 of record NC_038256.2, on the reverse strand, counting down.
TTTTATTGGGTATGCTACTTCTAAACTATATTTAGTATTAGACATCAAACAAGATGTATCTTGAAAAATGAATAACCTTTATGAATCCATTCTGATTTGAACCAAATAAATGACCATTCAAGATAATTTGACATTTTTTCTAGATGCCAAGAAGAGAAGACTACTATCTTGGTCTGAACGTCAAAAGATCATTATAGGAATTGCTCGAGGAATTCTATATCTACATGAGGATTCTTGCCTCAAAATAATACATCGTGATTTAAAACCTAGTAATGTTTTGCTAGACAGTAATATGATTCCCAAAATATCAGATTTTGGCATGGCTAGAATTGTTGCTGCAGATCAAATTGAAGAAAGTACGGGCAGAATTGTAGGGACATAGTAAGTTATTCATCCCTTTCTCACATGTCTTGTTTTACCTAACATTCATAGTCATTAACGCTAAATATGAACAAATTGTCGTGTTTTAATTACATACAGTGGTTATATGTCCCCCGAGTATGCAATGCATGGACAATTTTCTGTGAAGTCCGATGTGTTTAGTTTTGGAGTCATGGTTCTAGAGATTATTAATGGAAAGAGGAAAGGTTGTTCTTCTGAATCAGATGGTATTGATGACATCCGGAGACATGTGAGTACAAAATTTATTCTATTTCTATTCTGTAAAGGAAAAAATATATGGAGTTGAGAGTATCATTTGAGTTATTGACACATGGAGATTGTAGGCTTGGACGAAATGGACAGAGCAAACACCATTGGAACTATTGGATCCTAACATAGGAGGACCATATTCCGGAGAAGAAGTCATCAAATGCATACACATTGGTCTGTTATGCGTTCAAGAAGATCCAAATGATAGACCTACAATGGCAACAGTTGTGTTTTACCTCAACAGCCCTTCAATCAACTTGCCTCCCCCTCGTGAACCAGGATATTTTAAGCGCGATAGAATACAAGACAACAAGACGACCCACAAAGAATTGGATAATATCAGTGATTCCATCAACGGAATTTCTTTAACTAATTTCTTTCCTCGTTAATACATTGGTCACAATCTTTGTTGTCTTATCTATTGTCTATGGAATATAGAATTTAACCATAGACATTAAATTGTAACATATATAAGCACAAGCACATTTAAATTATACTGTATCAAATGACCAATACATTTACTATATATATAAATATTAATAATCTTAATCATCAATGTTATATTTAGGTGGGTATTCAATCTTGGTAAATGAAACACCAATATAACACTTCTTTTATTTTTAAGTTATATTCATCATCATTATTAATGATAATGGATATGAATATAACTTTTTATTATTTTACTAACTCTATAATGTTTTAAAAAAAACTAATATAGATAAATTATTATTTATTTTTGTAGTTATACGACATATTTATTATATAACTAATGCTGATCGATATTTTTAGTTTTATGTTATATTGCCGTCATTATTATTATTTATATATAAGACATTTTTATCCAAAGTGACATTATTTTGAAATGAAAAAAAAGTTCTAAACTACATTGTAAGACATCTTTATGTTTTTTTTCTTCTCATTATTAACTAAAAATGTGAAAAATTATAATATAAGAAAGTATACTAAAATAATTTTATATTTAACACGTTTTATGATTGATAGTTATAATATATTTAACATGTTATTATTATTATTATTTATATTTATAATATTAAAGATTGACCGGTCTAAGTTATACTGCTAATGCATATTCAGATATACTTAATTACTAATACTCCAAATTGCGCGCACATGGGATTAATGTTAAATTATCCATCACTTTTCCCTGTAAAATATCAAAATTATTCCCATTGGGTTACAGAGGGGAACTCAACGAAACATATGACCCACATCAATATATAATTATTGACTGGAAAGTGATTTGGAATCGGAATACAGCTTCCAAGAAAATGAAGGCAAAATTTGTTCATACTAAGTACTTTTTGACTTGTGTCGTCTAGCTTCAAACTGCACAAGGAATATATAGTAGTGCTACTGCTACCGAAGATTAACAAACAAATCAAATTAAAATCGATGGCTTCCTTAAAGCTTGTGTACATCTTTACCCTTCTCAGCTTCATCAATTTCGTAACCACTAAAGCACAGCACGGTCGTGGTTATTCATTCCCCGATTGTTCTTCAAGCATAACCACCCCAAACAGCCCCTACCAATTGAACTTGAGGAGACTTCTGTCTTATCTATCTTCCAACGCCACTTCTAGCAGGCAATTCTATAATACCACCGTCACCAGTAGAAACCACTCCGACAGTACTGTCTACGGAATGTTCTGGTGCGGGGGTGACGTCCCCACCCAGCTTTGTAGCGAGTGCGTCGCAAACGCAACCAAATCAATATTCTCAGATCCAGATTCTTATCCAAATTGTTCCTTGTCCACAGATGCGAGGATTTGGTACGACTACTGCATGATTCGCTTCTCAAACAGTTCTTTCTTCTCCACAGTTGACTCAGGACTAATCAGCGCTGGATGCGACCCTTTCGATGTGTCCAACCAGACAAACTGGGTGAGTGTGCTTTCCAAAACGATTAACGAAGCAGCAGATGAGGCAGCGAATTCGACTGTTAAATATGCAACAAAGGAAGCAAGGATATCCGGAGGATTTCAGAGCCTTTACTGTGAGGCACAGTGCACACCTGACCTCTCACCCCAAGATTGTAGAAAATGTCTAAATGTTGCCATAACCTATTCTCAACAGTCCTGTCAAGGCTTCCTGGACTATTATTCTCTCAGCTGTACAATCATGTGCAATTCCTACCCTTTCTATCGCCCCGGTACTGCTCCGGCACCAAAAGGACTCGTTCCAGCTCTCACGAATTCTTCCAATGTTACAGATCACTCACAAGATCCTGCAGCTTATCTTTCCCACAATTGTTCCATAAACAAGATCACCACCGACATCACTTTTCTGTCAAATCTCAAGACACTTCTCTCCTTCTTGTCTTCTAATTCCACCATCAAAACCAGTTTCAAGACCACCGTCAGCACGATCGGTGGCCTCTTCATGTGCCTCGGGGACCTTTCTCTTACCCTTTGCCAGCTTTGTGTCCAAGATGCAATTCAAAGAATATCCTCAGAGTGCCCTTCCTCCAAAGAGGCCATCATTTGGTACAATCACTGCTTGCTTCGCTATAACGATACCCCGTCTTACTCCACACTCAACACAAGTAGCCCTTCCTATCGCGACTTCCACACCCTCAATACTACCAAACCCAACCAGCTTCAAAGCTTCTTCACTTGGACTCTGGCCAATACATTATACAAAGTGCAGTATGAGACAGATGACAGTACCATTAAGAATTATGCAAAAAAAGAAGAAAAACTGAATGATCACCAAACCCTCTATACTCTTGCTCAGTGCACGCCAGATCTAGTTAATCACGATTGCCAAGACTGTCTAGAAAACATTTTCAAATACGAAATTCCATGGTGTTGTATGGAAAGTCCAGAGGGACAAGTACTATATCCTAGCTGCTTTATCAAGTTTGGATTGTCCCCATTTTACACAGATGCTTCCCAAGATGAGGCTCGCAGGCCAGCTACAGGTGATGTTCCCTCCGTTTTAAGCATTATTTTGCATGCATATACATCACCTAATTGATTAATTAATTAATTTCAATTTTATTTAAGAATTTCATTTTAATTATTATACTGTTAATCTAAAACTTTTTATACTGATAATCAATTAAAAATTAATATTGATTAATTATTATAAAATTTTATATTTTTTTCGTATATTATAGTTGATGATTAGATAATAATATAAATTGTTACTCATATTAGTAATATATTAATGTTACGAGAATACGGCACAAAATTAATGTGTTTCATTTTCTGTTAAAAGAAATTTAGTATAAGAGAAAAAAAAGTTATGTACTAAAATAATTTTATATAATTATTCCATCAATCACAATGTTAATTATTTTATTTTATTTTTATAATAATTATTTTAAAGTTAAATAATAATGTCAAACGAGTGTCAATATGAAATTATAAAACTTTTAGACACATGAAATGTTTAACCAAAATTTTCAAAAATGAGTTTAGTTTTTATATATAATTAATTTTTTATATTATTAACTAATTAAAAACATCTTCAATATATTCTTTTTAAATAGTTATTACAAAAATAAATATTTTCTATAATATAAAATAATTTATATTTGAATGATTGTAAAATATATATTTTTTTTACATTTGCAACACATTCTAATTAATTTCTTTGGAAATAACTATATATCTAAGATGTGAAACAATAAAGAAATAAAGAACCAAATTTTAGCTTGATTTAGTATGTAAAGATTTTTAAATTATCATCAACCATGAATTGAAATATATGATAAGATTGTTAATTTTATAATAGTTATTTTAAACATTATATATTAGGGTAACTTTTAATTAATTAATAATGTAAAACCGTGTCGAAATTAAACCCAAGAAAAATTTAGGAAGAGAGAAGTCTGACATATTTATTATCAAGAGGTTAGAAAACAAGGTAAAATATATCTGTACTTTATATATTTTGCAATCTTTATTTCATTACTTTTCTATTTTCTTCGTATAGCAGGGCATTTCAACTAATTGTTATCATGCTCATTATCGCTGTCTCAATGACGCGTATTAATTTCTTATGCAGGAAATAAGAAACCTAGGCCACGAACAATTATCTTTATTGTAGTCCCGATCGTTATCTCGACGGTACTCTTTTCCTTTTGCTGCTATTTGTTGCGAGGGATAAAAAGAAGAAAAGATAATTATAAAACTCCTCTCACAAAAAACTGTACGTATTGTGCTTGTAGTTAAATGTAATTTCAATTTATAATTATTAATTTGTAAAGTTTAAGAAATTTAATTTTCATGTTTAATTCAACAAACTAAACACTTTTTTTTGTCTAGTTGTTCCGGAAAGTATCACTTTAGAAGGGTTGCAATTTGATTTAACTACCGTTAAAGTAGCAACAAATAATTTTTCGCACGAGAATAAGATTGGTAAAGGTGGATTTGGAGTCGTTTATAAGGTGAGAAATGTGATTTTTTTTTTCTTTTTGATCATGTTTTCAAGAGAAACAAATAATGATTTATATATTTTTCAGGGTACTCTTTGTGATGGACGACAAATAGCTGTAAAGAGACTTTCAACAAGTTCTAAGCAAGGCTCAATTGAGTTTGAAAATGAGATTTTATTAATAGCCAAGCTACAACATAGAAATCTTGTGACTTTTATAGGTTTTTGCTCAGAAGAACAAGAAAAAATTCTTATTTACGAATACCTACCAAATGGGAGCCTTGATTACCTTTTATTTGGTTAGATATTTTTTACCTTAAACTTTTTTAATTATTTCAAGAAATTTATACATTATGTATGCTTTTTAGTACACCATATATCTTAATAATTCAAGTTATTAACAAACAAACTATGTTTCAATTGATTTTTCCACTCATTTACAAACTTTTGTAGGTACTAGGCAACAAAAGTTAAGTTGGCAAGAGCGTTACAAAATTATAAGAGGGACTGCTTCGGGAATTCTTTACTTGCATGAATATTCTCGATTAAAAGTTATACATCGTGATCTCAAACCTAGTAATGTTTTATTAGATGAAAATATGAATCCAAAATTATCAGATTTTGGCATGGCTAAAATTGTTGAAATGGATCAAGATTGTGGAAATACCAATAGAATTGCGGGAACATAGTAAGTTTTTCTCATCTATTTATTTTAGTCTTGATCTCACTTTTTTATATGTTATGTATTAGCTAGCTAACATACAATTATTTTTTTAGTGGTTATATGTCACCAGAATATGCAATGTTCGGACAATTTTCGGAGAAGTCAGATGTTTTTAGTTTTGGTGTCATGATTCTTGAGATTATTACAGGAAAAAAGAATGTAAAATTTAACGAATTAGACAATATTGAAGAAGGCATTATAGGTTATGTAAGTCTCCCATTATAGACTTCTTTATATACACATATATATATATATATATTGAAATGGACTTTTGTTTAGCGAAATGTTATAATATTTATTTTGATAAATCTACTATTGCAGGTTTGGAGACGATGGAAGGATCAAGAACCATTAAGCATCTTGGATTCACACATAAAAGAAAGTTATTCACAAATGGAAGTTCTTAAATGCATTCATATTGGCTTATTATGTGTTCAGGAAGATCCAAATATTAGACCTACAATGACAACGGTTATTTCATATCTTAATAATCACTCACTCGAATTGCCATCTCCACAAGAACCAGCATTTTTTTGGCACAGGCTTAGAGTGAATCAAGGGATAGCTATGCCACAAGAATCAAGTTCTAATCAAGTGGCCAACGGTTTCACACTATTCTCTATCAATGAAATGTCCATGAGTAATTTTTATCCTCGATAGTTCGTTAATTCTTTATTTGACAATGCTACCTACTTATGTTTCAAATGTATAATAAACTTTTGTTGGCACTTGTATATTTTGGTAAAGATTGGATTATGAATTTTTTTTATAGTGCTATTATTTTCAAGTCTAAAGTTATTTGGTTTGTTAGATTATGTAAGCTCCATCCTAAGATTCTAATTAGAAAGAATCCCATAGATTTTTAGCAAACATTTAAAGTTAATTAGTATTGAGATGAAGGAGTATAATTCTTTCTGAATTTTGTTTGTTAAGTGACTTATTAACATCACATGATTCAATTTTGCCATCTCGACAAGAACCAGCATTTTTCTTGCACAGACATGGATTGAATCAAGAGATAATTGCACAACAATTAATTAGGTTCCAGTCGAGCTGCCACACTATTCTCTATCAATGATCGATATGTCTACTAGTAATTTTTATCCACAATAACTCATTAATTTCTTTTTTCATAATACTGTATACTTTTGTCTCTAATGTATATAATAATAATTGGATTACAAGTTTTTTATAATGCAATTTTTTGCAATATTTTCTAATGAGAATCTTAGAATGATCCTTAAATAATCTAACAAAGCAAAACAAATGTGGGCCGTAAAAAAAGTGTAAAGGAGCATGAATGCTTTATATGTGAGTAATTTAATACTCAATGTTGACAAACTTCAATTAATTAAGGGTACAAACAAGTGTGTGAATCAAATGTTCAAGCATAATATTGAATGTATAATAATAATAATTGGATTATAAGTTTTTTTTATAATGTATTTTTGAATTAATATTTTCTAATGAGAATCTTAGAATGATCCTTAAATAATTTAACAAAGCAAAGAAATTTGGGCTCTAAAACAAAAGTTTAAAGGATCATGAATGCATTATATATATGTGATTATTTGAATACTCATTGACAAATTTCAATTAAGGGTATAAACAAGTGTGTGACTCAAATAAACAAGTGTGTGACTCAAATGACATTAAATTATTCAAACTTAATTAATGATTTTAAGTTTATATTTTGGCATAAACACATTAATTAAAACGAGAAAAGAAAGTTTAACCTGCATAATATATTTATTTGCCATAAACATGACATTACCACAAAAAGACATTTAACAGCTTAGTAAAAAAATCGTTTAACATCAATTTGGAACGGATGTTGTATTTAATAATGTAAAAAGTCAAATATTATCAATATCAATTTTAAAAACTAATGTGTAAATGTATCTCTGCATCGGTTGTTTCTAAAATTGATGTTGAAAGTATGTAAAAATTTATAAATATTCCAATTATCATATGGATTGTGATCTTAATTGATGTAAAAAGATATTTAAAAAAAAATATATGACTTGTTCTCTTTATGTTCTTCCCTCTACCCACATGCTGATGGATGGACATGACATGGCAGAACTCAAAGCGCACTTGTAAAAACAATGAATTTTTTTATAAAAAAAATTACACAAATTTTCCCAACCAGTACACTACCATGAGTTGTTTTTTGGTCTAGAATTTACTGCATCCCCCAAAGAAAATTCCATCATACAAATTACAGATTGTAGAATATTCTTTTGAATGCAATTAATTAATAACATAATAGAATAATCATTTTTTTTTGTAATAAAGAAAAAACAAATACATTCATCCACCAAAGCAGCGTAGAATATGGAAGATAAATTCATGGATGATTTGATGATCGATGAAAGGTAAATTTAGTAAAGAATTTAAAAAATTATATCAACTTACTAAGAGTAATACGCCTTGCGTGAATTGCATATATAGAGCATTCCATCTTCAAACAAGTGAATCAGATATTCCTCAGCTGCCTGTGGTATGGTTATATAAAAATCCCTCTATTAAGATTATAAATATGATTGAATCAACTTTTTGGATTAAATGCTTTTGACAGTAGTATTCTTTTTATAAAGATTTTAATTACAAATTTTTCTTACGAAAATGGAAAATGTTGATTTGGCATTCACGAGCTATGTGTACGTGTGTGAATTCTGAAAAAGAAGTATGCAATTAAAGATTGACGGGTCTAAGTTTTACAGCTAATGCATACACTTAATTAAAATACTCCATATTGCGCGCGCATGGGATTAATGTTAAATTATCCGTCACTTTTTTCGATTCCCTGTAAAATATTAAAATCGCATGAAAATTTATTCCCAATGGGTTACAATGGGGAACTCAAAGAAACATATCCACAGCAAGCATATGAACGGATCGAAAAATTAAATGCTGGGAATAGATAGAGCTTAACGTCCATATATGCTTATTGAATGGAAAGTGATTTGGAACTGGAATACAGCTTCCAAGAAAATGAAGGAAAATTTTGTTTACTAAGTGCTTTTTGACTTGTGTCGTCTAGCTTCAAGCTTTAAGTACAGTCCATTGCCATGGCAAACTCCACAATGACATGGCATAGTAGTGCTACTGCTATCTAGCTAAGATTAATTAACAAACAAGTCCATGGCTTCCTTAAAGCATGTCTACATCTTTACCCTAGTCAGCTTCATCAATTTTAAGGAGTGAAGAAAAACGTTTTTGGAAGTACCACTTTTGTTCAGAAAGCTAAGCCTGACCCTTACCACTCCAAACAGCGCCTTCCAAATGAAAACTTGAGGAGCCTTCTATCTTATCTATCTTCCAACGCCACTGCTATCAAGCAATTCTACAACACCACCGTCGCCGGTAGAAACCACTCCGACACTGTCTACGGAATGTTCTTCTGCTGGGGTGACGTCCCCCTCTCACCTCTGTAGCGACTGCGTCGCAAACGCAACCAAAGAAACACACGAAATGTACGTATTGTGATTGTAGTTAAAGAAAATTTCAGTTCATAATTTTTAATGAGTAAATTTTAAGAAATTTTCAAATTTGATTTAACCAATTAATTTTTTTTGTCTAGTTGGTCAGGAAATTATCACTTTAGAAGGGTTGTAATTTGATTTGACTACAATTAAAGCAGCGACAAATAATTTTTCTTACGAAAAAATAAAAAAAAAAGTTCAGTTCTTTCTCTTGCTTTTGATATTGTATCTTCAACAAAATATTAACAACTAAGAAACGTTACATTTACACTAATATTTTGTGCATTATGCAAATATTATAAAGAGAAAAAATATTATAGCAAACGCCACTATTATAATAATGCCATTCTTTTATTAATATGAAAAATTAAATTGATTGAAGTTTTGAAATTAAAGAAAATTATGAAAATAAAATATTTGAATAACAACATATCAATTTTGATTGAGAATGAGTTCAATTTTGATTCAATATTAGTGTATTTTTTACATTATTAATTAATTAAAAATCATCTTAAATATGAATTTTAAAGTAATTATTAAAAAATTAATAATTTTATCATATTATAAATAATTTATCATAGTATAAAAAACATTTACATTATTATCATATTTTGTTAAATTCTTTAGAAATTACTATATTTCTAGGCTGTGGAGTAAGAAAGAAGTAATGAAACAAATACTATATATATCTCTATCTTTAAATATAAGATACTTTTATTAATTTTGTATGTACGTTTTAATATGATTTTTTTTTTCATGTTAGTATTTTTCAAAAATATCTTTATGGATCGAAAAAAAAAGACTAACACATCTTAATTAGGTAAAAAATAATTAAATCGAAATAGAGATGACGAGTCCAATAATTTAAGATAATTTTAGAAAAATAATATAAATTACTAATAAATTTAATATTACAAACTAAATCAACTAACTTTTAAAAAAATATGAATTAATTTAAAAAATCTTATATTTAGGTACATAAGTATTATTAACTAGGTGTGGTACTAAAACACTTATGCTTTTTGTAAGAAAAAAAATGGAATTCAATTAGAATGATTTAATTGTGTATTTTTTTTAATTCTACCATCCATGATGAATTGTGATGTATGATAAGATCCATAGTTTTAATAATAATAATAATAATAATAATAATAATAATAATAATAATGTCATATTGAGGATAGCTTCTAAATTGACTGACAATATTGTAGAAAAATTTAATCAACAACATATCAAAATTCAATCCAAAAGAAAAATTTACGGATAGAGAAGTTTGTCTCATTTAATATCGATAAGTATTATAAGTTTTTTGAGATAATATATAATGATACTAACACCGAAACAGGCATGTGAACAAATGTTGTTGATTTTAAAGAATAACTCATTTTATAAAAAAGATTTAAAACATGAGATATAATATATATACGCGTAGTGTTGATCAACCAGTCAAACTATAGGCTCTGTGTTCAAACTAAGGAACCTTCCCCACCTTTTAAACTACAGGTAAACCATTAACGCATAAGCAAGTCTTATTCATTCATTGACAATTATAAAAATAATAACACTCAGTTTCAGTTATATATATATATATATATATATATATATTAATATAAATACTATATTTATTTCGTATCATTTTTTCAATTGGAGAGCGGGTTTTTTCTGGGATATAGAAGATATACATGTGCAGTTGACCAGTCAAATTATAGGTTCGATCTTTATTCAAACTAAATTACTTTTCCTACTTTGATACTTTTAAATAAGAGGAGGATAAGTGGTACACATTGAAATGAGTGTTGTTGATTTTTTAATTCAATTTAATTAAATTGTTAGATCGGATTGAATTAGGTTTATTTTTTTTACTTTGTCAACTCAATCCAATCTAATTTTAATTTTGTTGGATTGAATTAAATTATATCATTAAAAAAAATCACCTCTTCCAAATTTTAAGAAAAATTTAAAAAATTCTCAAGTGTTATTATCTTAAAATAAGCATAAATCATGTATTATTTTTAAAAAGGATATGTGCTTAATTTAAGATTTTTATATTAATTTTAATTATACACAGGTTGAATTAGATTTTGATTGGATTCATAACTCTAAACTTGTCACCCAATTTAATTTTAATGGGATTCATTAAATTTAAATTAATTCATTCTAATTCCTTAATGTAACTCAAACATCTAATTAAATTGAATTTGAATTTGACATATTCACGGATCGGGTACAATCGGCTTACATCCTACTTTTAAATTTCTTGTGGGAAGTCTTCTTGTTGACAAAAAAAAGTCCTGAAATACTATCTTCTTGAATGGGTTGTTTACACTGATTATTCATGTCCCAACACTATTAATTATCCAACAAACACCAAATGAGTGAATGAGCGTGTCGACATGTTGTTACTCATTCACCTTTTCATTCTGGGCTTCTTCAATTTTTCCACAACAACCGAAGCTACTGACCTTAACAGTAACTACTTGAATCATAGCTGTTCAAGCAACAAAACCTTCACTCCAAACAGTGCCTACCAATCTAACCTCCAAACCCTCCTCGCATCCCTATCTTCTCACGCCACCACTGCACAATTCTACAACACCACAGCGGGTGGTGGAGACGTCGGTGAAACCATTTATGGCTCCTTCATGTGCCGTGGCGATGTCACCAACCACACGTGCCAAGAATGCTTTAAAACTGCAACCCAACAAATAACCCTAAGGTGTCCCCACTCCAAAGAGGCCTTAATTTGGTACCACGAATGTTTGGTTCGCTATTCCAACCGTTGTTTTTTCTCCACCGTGGAAGAGTGGCCTAGGTTTAGCTTCATGGATTATAACGTAACGAGTTCAACAAAGGAAGAAGGAAGCTATGGGTTCTGGTTGTTATCCAAAACGTTGAGTGATGCAGTGGGTGAGGCTGCGAATGCTGGTCCTGCGGGCACCATGAAATTTGCAACAAAGAACGCAACCTTGTCTGGGGCCCAGGAAGTTTATACTCTTGTTCAGTGCACGCCAGATCTATCAAGCCAAGATTGCAGTAAGTGTTTGGGTGATATCATGAGAGATATCCCCTTGTGTTGTCTTGGAAGGATAGGAGGAATGGTTCTATATCCAAGCTGCACTTTGATGTTTGGGTTAAGACATTTCTACAGAGACGTCGTTGCTCTTATTGGTTCTAATGGAACACAAGAATCAGAACCTTCAGGTAATGTTCTCCTGTCTCCACTTCTCCGGTCAAGGTTCCTACAATTAATTAATACCTATTCTTTATCTTGCTCATCTATCAGCATCATTAGGATAAGAAAAAGAAAAAGCACTCGTTTTCGTCCATTCAATTTAAGTGCTTGCTAGCTTTATTAATTTGTCTTTTATACATTTTGTTTCTTAAATTAGTTATGTAGTAGTACTATATACTCTTTTTTTAATATTTTGGTATAGGTACTATATACTATTTAAATAATAATAATAATAATAATAATAATAATAATAATAATAATAATAATAATAATAATAATAATTATTATTATTATTATTATTATTATTATTATTATTTAAAAGTTCTATAATTAAATTGAAACATTAAAGATTTAAAATATTGTTATATTCGTCTTCAGAAAGAATGAAATAAATTGTGACAAGAAATCCTTTGCTAAATGAATGGATGACTGAATAAATTATCTTTCAATGATTGATTCAGTAACAACATATCTAAAGAAATATAGTGATTGATAAAAATAAATTTACAAGAGACTAAATTGTTGGTTAAAATTTTAAGGTGTCAGGTAATATATATAAGACATATATGGAGAACTGATTTTTCACTAGCTTTGACAATGAAAGGAAATGATTTTTTTTATTTTGTAAAAAAGAGATGCGAGATTTACATAAAATAATCCGCAAATTATTACCATACATTTATTTTCTTGTTATCTTTGTCTTTATTTTTTACTAGATAGTGCACTTGTATGATACACAGATAAATTTGGAGTGGAAATTTTTATATTATATAAAAAATTATATTAATAATTTTATATATTATTAAAAATAAAAAAAATCAATTCACATATCTTCAATATAAACTTAATTTATTAATATAAAGTAATAGAAAATAATTGAATGTGATTAGTTATCAATACAACTATACAATTAATTTTAACAATATCACTCTCTTAAAATCAAATAAGTTTGTATAAACAAATAAAACTACATAACAAAAACAAATGAAAATAATAATAAAAATATTTTATAAAAAATATCGCATAGATTATATCATTATAATACTTTTATGAAAATAATTATTTTATAAAAATATTTTACGCTAGTATGAACATTAAACTTAATTTTATTTATATTAACTTGTGCTAATTTTTTATATTAGATGTACATTCATTATGTGATAAAATAATTTTAAAAAATACCTTTGAATTTTTCTAAATAATTGAAAGTTGGTATATATGAATTTAATTATGTAATTTCAAATATTTTCAACTTCAATTAAACATTTATAACATACTTTTAAAGGTAACAACATATTATTAATCATACTGGAAGGGTATTGACTTCATACAATTTTTTCCACAAATTCATACAATTTAATTTACCTTAATTATACAATATATTTTTTTCACAAATTATATCATTTATTATATTCATTACTTTATTTTATTTCTTTAATTTTTCTCTCATTATTTATTTCTTTCTTTTTTCCCGCACCCATACTCCTTAAACACGAGGTGCATGTTCACCTAATGAAATTATAATTTATTATATTCATTACTTTCTTTTCTTTCTTAAATTTCTCTCTCTTTATTTATTTCTTTTTTTCACACACCCATACACCTTAAACATGATATGTATGTTCGCCTTTAATGAAATTATAAAGACCACAACGCCCGATGCTAATAAAATTAGCATTTCAAAAGCATAATAATGGCGGCTTTTGGCCTTTAGGCCATCACCAAGTTGTCCTTTTCTTTATTTATAAGTCAGGGTGGACTTAATAAATTGATGAGCCACATGACAACGGGTCCAAGAGAGAATATCATTTTAATAAACAATAAAGAAATATGTTTCTCGTAAGCTGATGAATGTTATATTACAAGAAATAATAATTCTTTATATATTAAGAATACTGTTATTCGGTACGAAAACACAAATGCATAAAAGACACTGATCATCAAGTAGCTGTTGTTATTTTTTTAACAAAAATATTATAAATTAAAAAAGATAAAATGATTTTTAATTGAAAAATAGCTGTTCGTGTGATTAGTAGGAAATTAATTTTGTACCAATGAATATTTTACTTATATTAAATATTTTATTAATATTTCTCATTTCATTTTATTTCTTTTCTTTTGGCATAAAAAAATTCTATCATACATATATATTTTTTTCCTTTCCCTCTTTAAGGATTAAATAATATATAGGACAGCTATTATAAGCAAGATCTCTTCATTCGTCCTCGGTAAACGCCTAAGTTCTTAAATGTGTACATATTCAAGCGTTCATCTTCCTCCACAAACACAAAATGAGTGGCTGATCTCTCAGTCATGTCGTTGCTCGTACTCATCATATTCATCCATTTCTTTTTCAGCTTCTTCAGTTTTGCCATAATCGAGGCCATTGACCTTCACTACCTAAATCACAGTTGTTCAAGTAACAAAACCTTCACCCCAATCAGCTTCTACAATTCCAACCTCCAAACCCTTCTCACATCCCTATCTTCCCATGCCACCACTGCACAATTCTTCAACAGCACAACGGGTGGTGGAGACACCGGCGAAACCATTTATGGCTCCTTCATGTGCCGTGGTGATGTCACCAACCACACGTGCCAAGAATGCGTTAAAACTGCAACCCAACAAATAACTCTACGGTGTCCCAACTCCAAAGATGCTTTAATTTGGTACCACGAATGCTTGGTCCGTTACTCCAACAGTTGTTTTTTCTCCACCATGGAGGAATGGCCTAGGTTCGACCTCTTGGATTATTATAACGTAACTAAGAATTCAACAAAGGAAGGAAGTTACGGGTGGTTGTTAGCTAAAACGTTGAGTGATGCAGTGGGTGAGGCTGCGAACGCTGGCCCTGAGGGTACCATGAAATTTGCAACAAAAAACGCGACCTTGTCTGGATCTCAGAGTTTGTATACTCTAGTTCAGTGCACGCCGGATCTATCAAGCAAAGATTGCAGTAAGTGTTTGGGTGATATTATGAGAGATATTCCTTTATGTTGTCTTGGAAAGTGTGCGATGGTTCTATATCCAAGCTGCACTTTGATGTTTGGGTTAAGTCGTTTCTACAGAGACGTCGTTGCTCTTGGAGTTGTTGGTTCTAATATTGGTACACAAGAACCAGAACCTTCAGGTAAGGTTCTTCACTTCTATGGTCAAGCTAGGTTTCTACTTAATTATTATTAATAGTACTATTCTTTATTATCATGCTTTGGTGGTCTCAGTCAGCAATAAGCATAATCATAACAATCATGTTCGTCCATTCAATTTACGTGCTTGCCAGCTGAGTCCTTTAATCATTTCATTCTTAAATTAGTTATGTATATGCTCCATCCATTAATTCTAAAATAACATTTTTTTTAATCTTTTGTTTTTATTCTAAAATAATAATCTTTTAACTTTTAAATTATTCTATCAACAATATACTTAAATATAATTAAGAAGATAAATTGATATTTACATTAAAGAAATCCATTAACTAAAAAAAATAATTAAGTTTGTGAATAATAAAATGTATTTGTTATTGTGGATAATAAGATAATTTATGATAAGAGTAAATGAAAAATTAAGTTAATTAGTCTGTTTGTCACTTTATCGTATTAATTTAGTTAATGGCATGAGACAAACTATAGAAGATGTTACTCAAATGGGCGTTTGCAATGTTGGTTAAAATTATTACTGTTAATGTAAAAAACTGATAAAAGGATCGTTTCGGTCTAATAAACTTATTTTAAAAATTACATTTAAAAATTAAAAACTCATAATCGCACCGAACGAGACCTAAGATAATTCCAACCCTTAATAATTTTTTATTTGTAAACATGTGCTTGCAAAGAAATTAACTTCTATACGTTGACGAGAAAGGTAAACCCTAATCTTGAATATGTTTATTTCATGACCTGCATTATTACTATAAGTTTACAGTTCATATCAATATCATGACTCTCTAACATGCAATTGTTATTTTGCACATGAATAATAGCGTTGATTTCTTATGTAGGAAACAAAAACAGTTCATCACGACCAATTGTTATAGTTGTCATCCTTCTCATTTTGGCAACGCTAAGCTTTTTGCAATGTTATTTCTTACGAAGAAGAGCAAGAAAGCGTCATTATAATATTCTTCTAAGAGAAAACTGTAAGTATTGTGATTATAACAAAAAGGAACTTTAATGTATAGTTATGCATTTTGCAAACTTAATTTAACAATTTTAATATGTTTGTCTAGTTGGTCGTGAAAGTGTCACTCTAGAGGGATTGCAATTTGAGTTGGCTATAATTAAAACAGCAACAAATAACTTTTCACTCGAAAACAAGATTGGAAAAGGTGGATTTGGCGAAGTTTACAAGGTGAGTCAATGATTTATTTAATTTATGATTATGTTGTTCACTTCAATAATGATTTATATATATTCTTAGGGTATTCTTCCTTGTGGACGACACATTGCTGTTAAAAGACTATCAACAAGTTCTCAACAAGGTTCGGTTGAATTCAAAAATGAGATTTTATTGATAGCAAAATTACAACATAAAAACCTTGTGGAGTTAATAGGTTTTTGCCTAGATATGCAAGAGAAGATTCTTATATATGAATTCATGCCGAACGGGAGCCTTGATAAGTTTTTATTTGGTTTGTTGCTTGACCTTTAACTCTTAAAATTTTGCATGTTTTAAAAAAAATTTATATCTTAACTTTACAAACATGTTTCACTTTCTTAATAAATATTGCAGGTACTCAACAAAACAGTATAAGTTGGTCTAAGCGCTATAAAATTATAGAAATGATTGCTCGAGGAGTTCTTTATTTACATGAATATTCTCGACTTAAAATTATACATCGTGATCTCAAACCTAGTAATATTTTATTAGACGAACATATGAATCCTAAGATATCAGATTTTGGTATGGCTAGAATTGTTGAAATAGATCAAGATCGTGGAAAAACCAAAAGAATAGTTGGAACATGGTAAGTTTTTAATTTTCTTATATATCATTTCTTGTCACTTCTTTACACAATATAGTTTAGCTAATTTATAATATATCTTTTACAGGGGTTATATGTCTCCAGAATATATAATGTTTGGACAATTTTCTGAAAAGTCAGATGTTTTTAGTTTTGGAGTCATGGTTTTAGAGATTATTACAGGAAAAAGGAATATAAATTCACATGCATCACCCTATATGTCAAATGGTCTCTTGAGCCATGTGAGTATAATAATTAACTATTTAATCAATTGCCATACTTATAATTTAGGTCAAATTCTATTGATTTAAATGCTAAGATATAAAAAATGAATATTAAATTTCATAAACCATTGCAGGTTTGGAGACAGTGGAAGGACCACACACCATTGAGCATATTGGATCCAATATTGAAAGAAAGTTATTCCCAAATTGAAGTCACTAAATGTATTCAAATTGGTTTACTATGTGTTCAAGAAAATAAAAACAATAGACCTACTATGACAAAAGTTGTTTCATATCTTGATGGCCACACACTCTTGCCATCTCCACTGAAACCAGCATTTTTCTTGCTGGACAAGATCCATCAAAATATAGCTACACAACATATTTCTGTGAATGAGATGTCTATAAGTACATATTGTGCTAGATAATAAAAGTTAATTCCTTGTTTGTTTTTTACTTTTCTAAAAATGTCCTTGTTGAGACTGTGTTGGTCCAAACCTAGTCCTCGCCCATTATAAAAATATACATGGTCAATTTTAACATTCATTATGGATCATATTTTAGTTTCCTTATTTGTTCCGATGTCGTGTAGTTTTTTAAGATTTTTTTTTCTGTAATATGATTAAAAAAATAACAAAATTTATATCTAATTAAATCGATATCTTTTATATAACATAATAATATTTTATCTTAATATAATTTATTTTAAAATGTATATGAAATAGCATCATTATTTTTTATTTATAGTTTTAATAATTGATTTAATTAAATATAGATAATGTCTAAATTCATAGTGCGTAAATTTTATTTAAGTATAATTTTTTTTGTCAACAAATGTAAAATATATTGTCAAAAGGGGTATACGAGATCGTATCCAATGAAAAATTACAGAAGTGTAGTTCCTGATACGCTACATTTTCTATTTAGACGGTTACATCATATTTAACATAACGATGCAAATATTAAGTAACCATATTTTAACATTAATAGGAAACTTCCAATCACCAACGAATACACAACTTAACTTTAATAAATGCTTTTGAAATTTTAGCATCATCCACCTAGTGTTCTGCATCTATGGTGCCATAATTTTGCCCACCCATCCATCAATAAATGTCGAGGTGCAACAAAGTAAACTGTCACTTCATTGGGCATCCACCTTTCGTCACATTTCATTAAAAAATCCACCCACATTCAAAGGTTGCATGTCATTGGCCAACAACCTTTCACACCCTCACACATCAGTCATTCATAGATCACTTGCAGATTGTTATGGATAGAGGGTGGGATAGTGCCTTTCTTTGAGGCAAGGCTCCTCCTAAGAAAGTCTGAAATTGATTCTAAGCTTTTCTGCATGTCTTTTATTCATTACTGCAACTCTTATATACTACAATTATTTACATGCATAACTAACTCAACAAACTAATGGTATTAACAACTTGTTGGTAACTAACCCAACAGATTTAACTAACTATCTACTATGCTTTATTGGTTGCAATGGCTTCTTCCTAACATTCCCTATTCCATCAAAAACACCTTGTCCTCAAGGTGTTGGGTAATGAAAAAAATGGAAATAGAGAAATTCGCAGCAAAAGTCCCACCGGGATAAAAAAATGAGAGCATTCTTTGCACCAAAGCTGATGGTCTTTTTGTGGAGTCCATTAGCAATGGCAGCCAACATTCCATTTCTACCTCTAAGAAACTCCTCCACCAGAGGTTTCAACATTCTCTTGTACACTTGAAACTGAGATGAGTCGGACGAGAAAACACGCGAGAAGCCTCCATAAGTTTCTGGTGCTTGTGCTGTGGACAAAACGTCTTCGTTTGGAAATGGCGCGATCTTGGGTAAGTGGAAGCTTTGCGGCATCGTTTGGGGAGTGACGCGAGCTCTCCGGGGAATGGTGATTGTGCCGGGGCACTGTGGTGAGGTGTTCGGATCCATTGTGTGGTGATGTTCCAACAGTGCCGTTGGCGCTGTGGAATCCATGGAAGGCGGCATGGTTTGCAGAGCTGTGGTACTAAACAAGCTTAACAGACGGTGCCGAGTACTTGCAAAATCAATCCCAATGAATTGAGCTGGATGTACATAAAGAGAAGGAAGGGATGACTCCTGCAGGGGTGGTTGTGGGTGGTGTGTTATGGCATGGCCGGGAGTAGAGGTAGAGGCAGCCATGGACGGCAGGTGGGTGATCGAGAATCGCGAGATATCTAATTTGGCGACATTACGTTGATGGAACTGGGTGTTGGAATTAAGATGATTATGGTTGGGTAACCGCAGGTGGAGGTGATCGAGAATTGAGTCCACCTTGCCGGAAAGTTCTGCGTATTTGTCATGGAGGGAAGCTTGACTGTTGGATAGGCGGACGATGGCTTCTTCAAGGCAATCGATGGTCGTCTTTCTGGTTCCATGGTCAGCCATGGCGATGATGACGACGGAGGTCGGACCAGTTGTTATGGACAGAGGGTGGGATAGTGCCTTTGTTCGAGGCAAGGCTCCTCCTAAGAAAGTCTGAAACTGATTCTAAGCTTTTCTGCATGCCTTTTATTCATTACTGCAACTCTTATATACTACAATTATTTACATGCATAACTAACTCAACAAACTAATGGTATTAACAACTTGTTGGTAACTAACCCAACAGATTTAAGTAACTATCTACTATGCTTTATTGGTTGCAATGGCTTCTTCCTAACACAGATCTTCACAAATTCACGACTTACCCCCCAATGCATGCACATGGGTTCGACTCCACCGAAATAACAACATTTTTTTGGGGCTTGCCGGTTTCAGTTCCGGCCTTGGGTTGATGCTCACCCCTAGTTCCACTGCTAGTTTTTAAATAGCATGTTACTTTTTTATATTAGAGAAACAAAAATTAAGACAGCTACAGAACAAGTGTGATTTGGATCCCAAATGAAATATATGAAAAGGTACATATATACTACATAATACAAACCAGGCTAATGGGACACTGATAAAACGGGATGGAAAAGGGATACTACTCTATTCGCCAGGTTCACAAACCGTACAGCACTTCATGCAAACACATGGGCTGGGCTATTTGAGCCCAACCAAAAAATCTACATAAGAGCATTAGATCATATTATTCACCTGACATACATACCCATATAGACGGGGCAATGCCTCACCCACTTTACAGTAACTTTATACTGTGAATGATGAGATAAACCATAACGTGGTTAGCACGTGAAATGGATTGAATGATCTTTTAAATTTTTTATTCATTATTGACCTGGCCTGTGATTCAATAATTTTGATTAGATGACAAACAAAATAATAATGCTTGGGTCCATATCAATGAGTACAGGCAAAATGGCACATAGCCAAGTTGGCTTCTACAATCACATGCTAATGCCGACTCCACCAGCAACAAGAATTGACAATGCGATTGGACACCACCCTCTTAAATGCCAAATTCCATAAATAATCCGTAGCATGAAGGAAAATCCATCCGCTACGTTATTAATCTAGTCGTATTATGGCAATTAGATTTTTCAATTTTCTCACATTTTTTATAGAAAAGTCAGACTAATACTCACAAACCTCAATCCCGTTCATACACTGCGCCGTCTCTGATTACTGCCCGTTTACGCGCATTTGCATGTCCTTCACTTATTTCTTCGACTCAGTGAAGAAAATTTCTCGGCATAACAGAATCATGATTACCAAGTCCAAACAGAGTCTAACTCTGTTCCTACTTTGCACCCTTTTACTCACCATAGCAGAAACCTCGGCATCAGTGTTCAACAACGTTAGCTGCACGAGCAACAAGACTTTCACTCCAAACAGCACCTTCAACACCAACCTCAACACCCTTCTCTCCTACCTTTCCTCAAACGTAACCAACAACGTTAGATTCTTCAACGCAACCGTAGGGAAAGATTCGAACACCGTCTATGGCCTCTACATGTGCCGTGGAGACGTGCCGTTTGCTCTATGCAGAGAGTGTGTGGGTTTTGCAACACAAACAATACCTTCGTCATGTCCCACATCAAAAGAAGCTGTGATTTGGTACAACGAGTGTTTGTTGCGCTACTCTTACAGGTTCATCTTCTCTAAAATGGAAGAGTGGCCAAGGCACAAGATCAATATTCCATTGGGGGATCCTGTGGTTTTGCATAGTAATGGATTCTACACTGCGTTAGGATCCATTTTCGATGAATTACCAAATAAAGCAGCACTGGATCTTAGTGAGTCTAATGGATATGCCGTTAAGCAAGAAAATGCTTCTGGCAGTGTAACACTGTATGGTCTCGCGCAGTGCACGCCGGACTTGGCTGCCGGAGACTGCAAACTGTGTGTTGCCGATGCGGTGGCCGAGTTTGTCAAGTCTTGTTGCGGAGGGAGCATAGGGGCGAGTGTTCTGTTTCCCAGTTGCATTGTAAGGTATGAGACGTATCCGTTTTATCAGCATTCGGGAACCTCTGCGCCAACAATGATTCAGCGTAAGTTTATTTTCTTTATGTTAAATATCCACAGCAAAGCGCTAAATCCTTTATCCATAGTGAATTGCTGCTTATAGGACATAGATGTGGTCCATCATGCAAAAAAGAATCTTTTTTCTCTCCCCTTTTCCCCAATTAAACACTATGTATAGATTGCGTAATAGTGTAATACAAAAGAGATAAAATCTCGTTTGATGACATTAAAGCATGAATATTAAAAAGTGACTTGAAATAATCAGCATTATTGTCCAATGTGATCTTTGTTCATTAATTTACCACTTAAAAAAACGTTAAAATGTGTTGATGGCGTGTGGTTTGTCAATATATGACACGTTTTGACAGGTGGAAGAAATATTGGAACTGAAGTGCTTGTGATCGTTGTTGTCTTGCTTGTGGTTTTGGCGATGCTTTTTGGCTTTGGCTATTGTTTCATCCGGATAAAAGCGAGAAAGAAACGCAAGGCCAGTGACAGAGAAAACTGTAATGTCAATGAAACTATTATAATCTTCAATATTTGAGCTTAATTGAAAAGCCTTGTTTTTTTTAAAAAAAAACTTGTGCTTGCTGTGAGTATTTCAAATAACTGCGCTGTGAATTGTTATGTAGTTGGGCCAGAACTCACTGTCTTGGAGTCTTTGGAATTTGATTTGGCTACAATTGAAGCAGCCACAAACAAGTTTTCTGAAGACCGCAGGATAGGCAAAGGGGGTTATGGAGAAGTCTACAAGGTAACATAAATGTGATGACTAATGTATCATCTATATGGTTTTCTTGTATTTTTCTGATGGCATGTAATTTTAGGGAATCCTTCCTAACGGAGAAGAAGTAGCTGTAAAGAGATTATCAACAAATTCTAAGCAAGGAGGGGAGGAATTCAAAAATGAAGTGTTGTTAATAGCCAAACTTCAACACAAAAATTTGGTGAGATTAATAGGATTTTGCCAAGAAGACAGAGAGAAAATACTTATCTATGAGTATGTGCCTAACAAGAGTCTTGACCACTTCTTATTTGGTATGACACTTCAATATTTATTTCTACTTTAAGTTTTACATTGCTATTTTTTCATCATGATTTGAAAAAAAAAATTGTGGCGATTATCTTTGAATTATGTAGCTGATCATAAATATATAGGTGCCCACTTATACTTTTCCTCACGTAGTTGTCTGATGGTATTTTATAGATTCCCAAAAGCACAGACAATTAACTTGGCCGGAGCGGTTTAAAATCGTAAAAGGAATTGCAAGAGGTATTCTTTATCTACATGAAGATTCTCGTCTTAAGATTATACACCGTGATATCAAACCAAGCAATGTTCTATTGGACAATGGCATCAATCCAAAAATCTCTGATTTTGGAATGGCAAGGATGGTAGCTACAGACCAAATTCAAGGATGCACGAATAGAGTTGTGGGCACATAGTGAGTTCAAAACCTTATCCTTACTTATCTCTTTCAAAAATAAATTTTTATTCATGTGCTTCATTTATTTATCATCATAAAAAAATGTGATACGTTCTGCATACTCTATCGCCCATCACTTTGGCTCAGGTTAAGTTAATATTGAAAATGTGTCGCTTTTATGGGCTTCAAATTAATATATTACCATGACTTTGGTATGGAAACCATGCTGCCTATAAAGAGGCTTGGTTAATATTGTCAGGAACTACTCTGAGTTTCAAATACGTACTGTTCCTTTTTCTTGGGACACTTCATTAATATTTGTGATTACAATGCAATACAATACTGTTTCTATGGCTCTATTACTTTACTATACTTTGTTAACCTGACAACTCATTCTCCCATTGCATGGCTAGTCTAGTTATATATGATCTCGATGCTGATTTTTTTTTTTTTATTCTCCCTTTTCAGTGGTTATATGTCTCCTGAATATGCAATGCATGGACAATTTTCTGAGAAGTCTGATGTATTCAGTTTTGGAGTTATGGTTCTTGAGATTATTAGTGGCAAGAAGAACTCTTGTTCTTTTGAATCATGTCGTGTTGATGACCTATTGAGTTATGTGAGTATCAAATTCTTGTTTGTTTCCTTATTCTTTGTATTTTTTCTTGTCATGATCTCTAGTGGGCCATAGTTCAAAAGAGTCATAAATACAAATTAAGAAGGCAATAGCAGGGAAGGAAATCTATTTAATTTATGTTTTCAGGCATGGAATAACTGGAGGGATGAATCACCATATCAATTGCTGGATTCAACTCTGCTAGAATCTTATGTTCCAAACGAAGTGGAAAAGTGTATGCAGATTGGTTTATTGTGTGTGCAAGAAAATCCAGATGACAGGCCAACAATGGGAACAATTGTTTCATATCTTAGCAATCCTTCATTTGAAATGCCATTCCCTCTAGAACCAGCATTTTTTATGCATGGCAGAATGAGAAGACATTCAGCTGAACATGAATCATCTTCAGGTTACTACACCAATCATCCTTCCTCGTCCTCTGTGAATAAGATGTCTACGACTGCTTTCTAGCCTCGATAGATTGTTACTACATGTACATATTAATTAGTGGTACTTATTACATAATTTAATAGATTTCATAGTGTTTAATAGTAATTTTTTTATAAAAAAGAAACACAGATATAACTTTACAATCCTACAACAACAACAACAACAACAATGCCTTATCCCACTAGGTGGGGTCGGCTACATGGATCAACTTCCGCCATAATGTTCTATCAAGTACCATACTTCTATCCAAACCATTAATTTCGAGATCCTTTTTTATAACCTCTCTTATAGTCTTTTTGGGTCTTCCTCTGCCTCGAATTGTTTGTCTTCTCTCCATCTGGTCTACTCTCCTCACTACAGAGTCTACCGGTCTTCTCTCTACATGCCCAAACCACCTAAGTCTATTTTCCACCATCTTCTCTACAATAGGCGCTACTCCAACCCTCTCTCTAATAGCTTCGTTTCTAATTTTATCCTGTCGAGTCTTACCACACATCCACCGCAACATCCTCATCTCCGCTACACCGACTTTATTCTCATGTTGGCTCTTGACCGCCCAACATTCTGTTCCGTACAAAATCGCCGGTCTTACCGCAGTCCGATAAAACTTTCCCTTTAGCTTGATCGGTACCTTTGCATCACATAACACCCCCGATGCTTTTCTCCATTTCATCCATCCTGCTTGAATGCGATGATTCACATCCCCTTCAATTTCCCCATCATCCTGTATTACAGACCCAAGATATTTAAACCGTGTGACTTGAGGGATAATATGGTCTCCTATTTTCACCTCTGAGTTAGGAACCCTCCTTCTTTTGTTGAACTTACATTCCATATACTCCGATTTGCTTCTGCTTAGGCGAAAGCCATGTGTTTCTAGAGCTCGTCTCCAAGTTTCCAACCTCTCATTCAATTCCTCCCTCGACTCTCCAAGGAGGACTATGTCATCTGCAAAAAGCATGCATCTTGGCGCTATCTCTTGGATTTGTTCCGTGAGGACATCCAGAATTAAGGTAAAAAGGTAGGGGCTAAGGGTTGACCCTTGATGTAAACCAATTGTGATGGGAAAATCGTCTGACTCTCCACCCTGTGTCCTAACACTAGTCGATACCCTATCATACATATCTTGGATAGCTCGAATATATGCAACCCTAACCCCTTTCTTCTCTAGAGCTTTCCACAAAATCTCTCTAGGCACTCTATCATACGCTTTCTCCAAGTCAATAAAAATCAAGTGCAAGTCTTGTTGGGCCATGCGATATTGCTCCATCACCCGCCGTAATAAATAAATCGCTTCCATGGTTGACCTTCCCGGCATGAAACCAAATTGATTCTCAGTAACTTGAGTCTCCTTTCTTAATCTCCGTTCGATCACTCTTTCCCATAATTTCATGGTATGACTCATGAGCTTGATTCCCCTATAATTTGCACAATTTTGTATATCCCCCTTGTTCTTATAGATTGGCACTAACGTGCTTCTCCTCCATTCCTCCGGCATGCGTTTTGACCTCATAATTTCGTTAAAGAGTTCGGTGAGCCACTCAAGACCTCTATCTCCAAGAGTTTTCCACACTTCAATAGGTATGTTGTCTGGCCCCACCGCCTTACCATTACTCATTCTTTTCAACGCTTCCTTTACTTCCTGTTTCTGAATCCGACGATAGTACTTATAGTTCCGGTCCTCTTCTCTTGTGTCTAGACTGCTAGAGTCATATCCATATCCATCATTAAATAAGTTGTGGAAATACGCCTTCCACCTTTCCTTGATATCTTTTTCATGCACTAAGACTTTGCCTTCTTCATCCTTAACACACTTTACTTGATCCAAATCTCTAGTCTTCCTCTCTCTACCCTTAGCAAGCCTATATATAGATCTTTCTCCGTCCCTGGTTCCTAGAGCTTGGTATAGTCCGTCAAAAGCTTGGGCTCTTGCCTCACTCACCGCCTTCTTGGTTTCATTTCTAGCTATCTTATACTTATCCCAAGTTTCAGAATTTCTACACCTAGACCACTCCTTGAAACACTCCTTTTTTACTCTAACTTTGCTCTGAACATTTTCATTCCACCACCACGATTCTTTACCCCTAGGTCCAAAACCTCTAGATTCACCCAACGTCTCTTTAGCCACTTTAATAATCTCTTGGGACATCTTGTTCCACATATCATTTGCACTTCCTTGTGATTGTCCACACCAACCCTCCCATATCTTTTGTTGGAAGATTCCTTGTTTCTCACCCTTCAAGTGCCACCATTTGATCCTTGGTGTTACCAGAGGACTTCTTCTCTTTGCCCTATCTCTAATTCTTACATCCATAACCAAAACTCTATGTTGGGTAGTCAAGCTCTCTCCCGGGATAACTTTACAGTTCAAGCAATACTTCCTATCAGACTTCCTGATAAGGAAGAAATCTATCTGAGAACATGTCCCTCCACTTTTGTAAGTGATAAGATGTTCCTCTCTTTTCTTAAACCATGTATTGGCTATAGAGAGATCCAAAGCCTCCGAAAACTCCAAGATGGATTTACCCTCCCCATTCATCTCCCCTAGGCCAAAACCCCCATGCACCCCCTCAAAACCTTTAGCCACGCTACCTACATGTCCATTGAGATCCCCTCCTAGGAAAACTTTCTCTCCTTGGGGTATATCCTGAAGTACCCCTTCTAGATCCTCCCAAAATTTTACCTTAAAGTGTTCTGCTAACCCAACCTGAGGTGCGTACCCACTAATAACATTAAAGGTGTCCTGTCCCACTACCAATTTTAAGACTATGATACGATCTCCTACTCTTCTTACATCCACGACATCCTTCTTCCACTCCTTGTCCACAATAATCCCTACCCCATTTCTTGATCTGATTTTTCCCGTATACCACAGCTTAAATCCCGAGTTGTCTAATTCTTTCGCTTTTTCACCTGTCCACTTAGTTTCTTGTAGGCACATAAAATTGATCTTCCTCCTCACCATAACATCCACTATTTCCATAGATTTTCCAGTAAGTGTGCCTATATTCCATGTACCAAAGCGAATCCTCCTGTCATGAACTAGCTTCTTTACCCACACCCGTTCACGAAAATGTGGGAACCCTTGCTTACTTTTCACTACATCCGGGCGGCGATGCAGTGGCTCTTGCTCTTTTGACACTGTACTCGAGCCGTACTCGAACCCTTGCTTGCTTTTACAATCCTAATATTTGAAAATTGTTTATCCTTTAATTAATGTGAGTTGAGTGAATTAACTCATTTATAAAAAAAATTATTCATGTTTTCTCAATATGTGGGACTTAATTTTTATTTTATTTTTTTATCAAGGAGAACTACTTTATGGCTCAGATCAATATATGCTAAAAATTAATTACTGTTCTTGCACTGTCGCACATAATAATATATAAACCTTTTTTTATTCATTTTTAGTTTAAAAAAGAAAATAAAAATATAATATATTAGGATATGTATTTTTTATTATTTGAAAGGAAAGTGCAAGAAAGAATAAAGTGAAAAAGGATCCACGAGTATCGTTAAATATTACGTTAAAGAATTATGGGTGACATAAATGGGCTGCTTTTGAAGAAGTGAACGCAACAGAGTACTATAACTTCTATAAATTTCTAACTGAAATCTCAAAATTATGGCTTGAAAAGAAGTTAGTTAAAAGATATAACACCTATGATTAATGCAAGTAATAAAGGAAGACTATTTTTCATTTTGAATTGATAAAAAAAGAGAGATAGAACAATATAATTAGCTACATTATCATAGTTTGAATTGATTTTATTTTATTTTTGTTGTTGAAGGGATGGCCTGAGGCCCAATCAAACAAAAAGCTAGTGAGTCAACAACAATGTTTGCCTCACTGTAAGCATTTGTATATATATCTATGTAAGCATTTGTGTGAATAGCCTTGGACCAAGTCAGCTCCAAAAGCTGTGAGAATTCCACAAAGTTCACCCATTAGAATTTAGAGCATTGAAAAGTGAAAACCACAGATTCCACAGGTAGCTAGCAGAGTACGTGACCATGTTGATAAACTCACACATCTGTGTTGCACTTAATTGACCCCAAGGTAGGAGGAGCCTCGTGCTAACGAACCTAAATTGTTGGAATTGTTTGTTTAAAATATGATCAAATGGAATGAAATTTATTTCATTCTATAACATAGCCTTGTTTTCAATTCTGGCATAGTTGACTAGTGGGGTGAAATTACTCATTTATTCCTTTAATTATAAAATTACTTTCCTATTCTTATTACCTGTTTGGCTAACCTTTAAAATCATTTTTTTTCTGCCGTGACACGTTTTAAAATCTACAGTTGGGATTAATTGATATATTTTCATGAATGTTGTTTTTAGTCTTCAAACTATATATGCATAATTTAATCCTTGAATTTTATTAAAAAAATATATTTTAGTCTCTCCCACATCGTGGAAGTTCAAAAACATGCACAAATTGGAGAGTAAGCCCAAGAGCTAAAAATACTTTTTTTTATGAAGTTTCGAAATTAAATTGCACAACATGAAAGTTTTAGACCCAAAAATAAGATTTAACAAAGATATAGAAACTAAAAACACATTTTATCATAATTATATAAAAAAAATAAAAACACAAGTTGAGTTTATATAATGATTAAGCATTATCTGTATAAAATTTATTGTAACATCAACCTAGAAAAAATTATCTTTCCAATTACAATATCAATACATAATCTATTTTCTATAGAAACAATTGATAAATAATAAGGGAATTATCATAATAGGGAGTGTTCACCATTCAATTTAGTTCAATTTTTAAATAAAAAGATTTTTTGAGGAAAAATAAAAATTTATTGGCACTAAATATATAAATAACATCCCTGAAAAAACAAATCACAAGGGAATAAAATTATTTGCACAAAATGATAAGTGAATTATCATACTAAAGATATATTACAATACGATGTGAATTGTCTATAACTTTTAATTTTACAAATATCTAAAGATATCTATAAATACTCACTGATATAAAAATAGAATAATATGAAACAAAACAAAAATAAGAAAACAAGAAAAACTATCCACATCCGTGGATATCTAAAGATACTAAAGTCTAAACAATTATAACCATGAGTCAACCTGCCAAGTAATTACAGCAAACATAGGCATTGCCTATTACTACTACAATCAAAATAGAGCTGAGATTATAGTTCAGTAATCTACACACGAAAGTGGTGCCAATTGGGTGGTCTTCCACAAGTTCGAAAGACATAAAGGCCTAATCACTTCAGTATCTTTCTAACCCAAACATAAATCAAAGATAGATGCATGCATCAAATGACTTCATCACACTACACAGCTTAGCAAGCCAACGTTTTCAACCTTGTCTTGCATTACGCCCTTCCAATTTAAGCATACCAAAAATAACAAGTCTTACTCTCTTCATTTACAGCACTAGTACTGATAATTATCTCTTATCACAAACGTTGGCAGCATCGGTCTCATCTACACTTCAGAATAATTCCGTTTTTCCACCCCAAAACGAAGCAGTCAGCACCTAACACAACATAAAGCTTGTAACTGACTAGTAATTACTTAGATGGAATAAAATAATTCAATTCTTGTTACCGTTTTCCTCCATATTTCTATCTCACTCTTTGCTTGCTTTTTCATGACAGAGCATATGCCAAAAGTGAAAAGCACCATGGCAGCAACAATAGGGATAACAAATGTAAGATTCACTTCAACACGATTCCGTCCTGAGCAAACATCATTAGAATTCAATGATCAATCACTCACTACTCAAAATCAAAGCACAATTCACTACTTACTAGAACTGTACCTGAAGGGCGAGACTTCACAACCGGTGTGGCCAATATTTTAGTGCTATTGTAAAATGGATACACTTGATATCTGATATTGCATCCGGGAAGCAACACCCTTGCCCCTTGTTTCCCATCACAGCAATTTGGAACAGATGCAATGGCGCTTCTGAAACACATGTTGCAATCGAACAAGGACAACTCTGGTGTGCACTGCACTAACCCATAAAGGGTTACTGAACTCGTCAAGTTCACTTCCCCTGTTTCGAACTTCTCATCCTCGGAATTCGCAGCTTTCGTTGCCAGAGCGTTCAACAATCCCGCCAGCACCTCGTTGAACCGGTCAAGGTCAGCGCCAGCCACGCTTTTGGAATCAGACATGTCCACTGCGGGTACTATGTTGTTGAGGTAGTATTGGTTGGAGTAGCGTACCATGCACACGTCGTACCAGATTATGGCCTCTTTCTCAACTGGGCACCGGCGTGTCAGGTCTTTGGCTGCGGCGTTGACGCAATCGTGGCACACGGCGGCGAGGGTGTCTCCGCGGCAGAGGAAGAGGCCCTTGACGGCGTTGGGGGTTTCACTGCCAACTGTTGTTTTGTAAAAGTGGACGCCTTGGGTGGCGTTGGAAGAAAGGGAAGAGAGGAGGAGGTCGAGGTTGGTTTGGAATGTGCTGTTTGGTTGGTATTTAGAAGAGTCTGTGCACGCATGGGAACTGTAAATTGGAGCTGCTTTGGTTGGAAAGATTAAGAAGCTTAAGAGGAAGAAGAGAATCGAGGGAATTGCAAAGTACTTGCAAGGAGGCATCTTGGGAATCTTTGTTTGGAGAAAGATTTGCAGGGGATCGTACATTTCTGCAGTTTACCACTCTTTTGTATATTTTATGTTTCTTGTTGGTCTTTAAAGAACCTAGTATTTTTTACCTAGTGCAGTTGCTTGGTTCCTTAAACATATTGTCAGACTACTGAGACAATTCTCAGTCATATAAATCAAGAAGACTTTGTTGGAGGAGATAGAACTCACAATTTTTAGCCCCATGAAAATATAATTTTGATCTAATGGTTGGAAAAGAGACTTAAAAATGAAAAGAAAAGACAGGAAAGAGAAGCCACGGGTTCAAACTTCTCGGTGCAAAACTACAAATTAACATTTAGCAATAAAAGGAAATCTTTCTTTCTTAGCCATGTAAACCAAAAAGACTTTTTGGGAGAACTCTACACCTTTTTGAAAGGTTGGATATCCTTGGTGAAAAAAAAATTATATTTTAGATCAGAAGTTTAACTGAGACAAACACAACATATCTAGAAGGCCTGGAGGGGGTTGAACTTTGAACACAAATACAAAGAGTCACATTTAGTTAGGCTACGGGAAGGACTTTTACAACAAACGCATTAACAAAAGCAAATTCTAAGTCCAATCATTTTACGTATAGGTGGTGGAAATAATTGTAAGATGGGGACCAATCCCCGGTTGGTTTTGGGAGCAATGACGAAATAGAAAGGTTAC
This sequence comes from Glycine max, assembly GCF_000004515.6. Taxonomy (NCBI): domain Eukaryota; kingdom Viridiplantae; phylum Streptophyta; class Magnoliopsida; order Fabales; family Fabaceae; genus Glycine; species Glycine max. Next base: position 37,898,271 of record NC_038256.2, on the reverse strand, counting down.
TTGTGACCTGCCTCACAAGTCCAGTCATAGGAGAAGAAATATCTTAATTAGCTAGAGATTGGTTGGCTATTTAGTGAAAATTGTGAGTCAAATTTTGATTCCATCAGCCAATGTGTGGATGCCATTCTGGATCGTCTTAAATAAGAGTGGAGTACAGTCAGAAGACAAAAACTTCTTTGCTTTGCATATTTGTTTTTCTTCGATGAATAAGAGTTTAAGTTTTTATTTCAAAACAAAATAAATGACAAAAATACTTCATAAATATTGGTCGTCACTATTCTTGAGTTTCAGAAACCTTATTTATATTACCATAATAGTATGTTGACTACATTTTAGAAGTTGATATGTTGCCAACTTACACTGCCAATCTTTATTAAACTTGCACTAGGTAAAGTTTACATTTTGCAGAGAGAAAACAATTAAGTAAAGTCGTCTCTCAGTGCCACACAATAAATGCAAATTGGCCTAAAAGACCCGCTCGTATTTATTCCACGTTGAAAGAAGCCACTACTCACCAAAAGGTTTTTTTTTTTTTTTTCCATGGATACACTTTCTTTAAAACCTCCTTGCATTTTCATACTTATCGAGGAATATCTCCACTAAGCGACATCTCATTGACAGACTTTGTTGTTGACTTGGTAATAGACTGATCAATTTGCACCCACTTCAGCATGTTTGATTCAGTTCTACTATGCATAAATAATGCAGGCTGATTAGGTACCGGTAGAGTAACAGAGTAACTAGAAAGCATGAGAACTACTGATGCCATTGTAGGTCTATCTGCTGGATCTTCTTGGACACAAAGCAAACCAATATGGATGCTTCTGATAACTTCATTTGGAGTATATGATTCTCTTAATGAGTGTTCTAGCAACTCCAGGGGTGTTTCATCCTTCCAAAATTTCCAGGCCTGTATCAAATTTTAATCCAGCATTTGTTAGAAATAGAATGTAATCACTATCCAAACCAATGAATTAACCCGAAGGAGCAAAAAATTATAATATTTACTCTACTCACATAGCTCAATAGATCTTCAGCAACGTCGGTTTCATAGAAAGAGCTGTTTTTCTTGCCACTTAAAATCTCCAAAACTAGGACTCCAAAACTATATACATCAGACTTAGCAGAGTATTCTCCATGCATTGCATACTCTGGAGACATGTAACCACTGAAACCAATATTGAACCATCAATACAAAACACCGGAACAAAAAACAGGAGTCTAGAAGAATGACAAAATGAATGCTCGTATATTTTGGTTTAAAACTGCCAAGATGTTTGAACTAAGTATGATATTAAGATTGTGTGAATTGGAAACCAGTACTTTCACAAATAAAAGCTGCAAGTACTTACTATGTCCCTACAATCCTGTTGGTATTTGCTTGAGTTTGATCCACTCCAAATATTCTTGCCATGCCAAAATCCGAGATTTTTGGATTCATATCTCCATCTAACAAGACATTGCTAGCTTTAAGGTCACGATGTATAATCTTAAGCCTGGAATCTTCATGAAGATATTGAATGCCTCGAGCAATTCCTTCAACAATTTTGTATCGCCTTGTCCAATCCAATGATTTTTGCTTCTCAGGATCTGCACATTGAAATATATGTAGTTCATGAGAAAAAAACTCAAATAAAGTTGAATCAGTTTAATGGAATGCAAAATCATTTCAGAGAATAAACTTCCATACAAATTTCTTGTGGTTGATGTTCAGTTAATGAAATACTGAATTGTGTCAGAGTTAGTTATGCATAGCTTCCTTAATTTTGGTCTCATATAAATGATTCCGACAAATTCTGAAAAATAAAAATTGAAACAGGTATGTAAAATGTACACTATAAAGAATTAGGATAAGATGAGCGTGAGCCTACCAAAAAGAATATAGTCAAGGCTTTTGTTGACTACAAATTCGTAGACAAGTATCTTTTCTTCCCCTTCCAAACAAAATCCTAGAAGCCTCACCAAATTCCTGTGTTGAAGCTTTGCAACAATCTCTACTTCATTTTTAAATTCTTCCCCACCTTGTCCAGAGATTTTAGAGAGTCTCTTGACAGCCACTTCTTGTCCGCTTGGAAGCAAGCCCTGAATTATTCACAAAAATTGAACGTCTTACAGAAATTGGCTTGATTTCCTTGTTATAATAAAGTAACAATAGCGTGCTAGGTGCTAACTTCATAGTACATGCCTTGTAAACCTCACCAAATCCACCTTCACCTAGCTTGTTAGCTTCTGAGAATTTTTGTGTGGCTGCTTCAATTGTACTGAAATCAAATCTCAAGGATTCCACGGCACTGATCTCAGTTCCAGCTAAGAAGAGAAACGGCATGTCTATCAGATAAAATTACAACGGCAAAGTGTGCAACTAAGAACAAGCAAAGTCATATTCTTCTCAATTTAATTACTCTTCATCCTTACTTTTTGGGTCTTGTTCAGAGTTACGCTTCTTTGCTGCTCTTTTGCATAAGATCCAAATGCCCACAACAAATATCACCACGGCCACTGCAATAGGAACCACAATTGCAACTATTGTACCCGATGAAATTCCACCACTTCCTGTATTTCCAAAATGAAGTAACCTTATTGTAAATGCTTCCATCTTATTCAACAAATTGTCATGTTTCTCAAGATATTTGCAACTAGTATGAATACAACATTTGATGATGGAAGAGGACAAAATGGAAGGGAATGAAATATAACAAGAACTACTTTCAATTGCTAATAGGACAAAACTTAGATACAGTTTAAATGTGTTTCTAGTATTGTTTTCTAATCAGAATTGAAGTTTTACCTAATGTTGACATTTGATAGAAACTTTTATTAGGCGGATTAGCATAAAATTCATCTGATAGGAGAATAGCATCAAAATTTTATCCTTGCTAGTGTAACAATGAAATGTCATGAAGAATAACACTAAAAGAACTTATTCCATTGTCTTCAATTCTTTATCTTTAATTTTTCCCCTCTAATATAGAAAAAATAATAAAAGTTTAATTTCATTATATTCCATTCCTCACCTTATTTTATTTCAATAATTCATTCCTTTTCATCAATCTAAGTATAACTCAAAGCATGAAATTCTGAACCATATAATATTACCTCCCGAGTTAGAAGAAGTGGTTGGAGTTGGAGGAACAGAGACTGATGGTGTAGGCGTAGGGGCTGGGGAGGAAGCAATGGTGTTGGTGCGAAAGAAAGGGTACAATTCGTACCTAACATTACAGCTGGGATTTAGAATTCTCCCTCCTTGTTTTCCTTCACAGCACCGTGGAAGGAGCCCTATGGCATCACTAAGACAACTTCTACAACCCTGGGTTGACAAGTCCGGCGTGCACTGAACCAGACAATAGAGGGTCTGAAACCCAGATATGTTTGCTTGCTTCGTGGCGTATTTCTTGGCACCAATAGCTGCTTCATCTGCTGTTTCGTTCATGGTGTCGAACATCAAACGCATGAAGTTTGCCTGGTTTGAGATATTAGCGCTGTTCAACAGGCCAATAGCAGGCCTTGTGTCTACGGTGGAGAAAAAGGAGTGGTTGGAATAGCGAACCATGCACTCGTCGTACCAGATCACAGCTTGTTTGGACAAGGAGCACTGTAAGTCTGATGATAGTTTCTGGGTTGCGTTTATAACGCACTGTCCACACAGCTGAAATGGGACGTCACCCCTGCACATGAAAAGTCCATAGACAGTGTCAGAGGGGTTTGTTCCCGTCACTGTGGAGTTGTAGAATACATTGTTGGTGGTGGCGTTGGAAGATAGTGAAGAGAAGAGGGTCCTGATGTTTATTTGGAAGGTGCTGTTGGCTGTGGTTTGGTTGCTTGGGCAATCCTGGTAAAGAAAATTAGGGCCCTGTGCTTTAGTTGTTGCAAAACAGAGGAAGCTAACAAAGACAAAGAGAAAGAGGAGCTTGAAAGAGGAATTCCAAGCCATGGCAGGGTTTATGTGCTTTAGTTGTTTCACAGCACTAACATATATAATATATAAGCTGGTTGGATATATCATATATGGAGTCTTGCTCTTGCATGCCATGGGAGAGTTTATGCCTCCGTTAATTAAGCCTAGTTTGTAGTTTTGTCAGCATTTATTATTTTACGATGATGAGAATTGCCCGTCAACGAAGCAAGCAAGTCTAGTCAACCTTTCCTTGTGCACTTAAATCTCTTTCATTTTCAAATTCCTCATAATATACCATTTTTCTTTTATCCCTATAGTGACAACTTTTATAGTAAAAAAAAAACAATTTACACTAATCGATATTTGAAAATATTATATTAGCATTGTTAGGTCTTAAAGATGTTTTCTTTTTCTATTATTTTTTTTATTTTAATTTTACTTATCATTTATCTTTCTTTTCTTTGCATTATCGATGGGGATTAGGTGCTTGAATAAAAATAATTTTTTAATAAATATATAAGAAAGGTCTTAAGGTTTTATATATACATCAAGGATGAGTGGTTGATTAAATATAAAATAATTATATTATACTCATGCATCAAAACAAATATATAAAATTAAAACTTATTCCATTCTATTCTGGTTATTAATCTTTATTTCTCCCTCTAAATTAGAAATAAGAATAAAAATTTAATTTCATTATACTTCACTTACTTAAATATATTTTGTATTTATGATAAATTAAAATTTTTATTTTGAATTCTTAATAAGTGTTATTTTTGTGTTGAGTCTTTTATGAAACATAAATCTTATTTTTGGTTGTTATTTTATTTTAATTTTTTTAATATATCTATTTTTTAGTTTTTGTCCTTCAAATATGTAGATAATTTATTATTAATCCTTATTAAATGTTTTTCAAATGGTCATATAAAATGAACAATATATTACTAGGACTAAAATAAAAAAATAGATATAATATAATGACTAAAAAAATAATAAGAATTAAAAATAAAACTTTTATTCTACTAACAACTCAATGCAAAACAAAAAATAAATAGGGATCCAAAACAAAGTTATCTAATTTATACAAGAGACCGAACATACTAAAACATATTTCATTGCACCTTTTTTTTTTTTAACCCATTCCCTTTCATCTCTTTTCATCAATGTAAATATAACTCAGCATGAACCGTGCATGTACGGAATATTACCTACCGAGTTAGAAGAATTAATTTTTAAATGTATGGTCCACATTATTTGTTTTATTTTTAATTTTTCTTTTCTCTTTTTTTATTTCTGTTTTTCAATGTATCCTTACTCTTTTTTCTTTCTTATTTTCCTGTTTCCTTCTTCTTCATCGTCACCATCACCAACGGCGACCAAACTCTCACGCATGGTGGTAAATCCAAACGTTTCCAGGATGCAACATCAAGTTTGTAAAACTTTTTCAAAATCAAATCGCATTATAAAAAGTAAAATTCAAAATGCAAGATCTATTTCAGATCTGGATGACAATGCTCATCTAAGAACACAGGTCCTGTGACGATGGCCAAGTTGTCAATCTTTGATCTTCCATCGCCTGTGAATCTTGTCCCTGCAGAAGACGATGTTGTACTATAAAACAAAACCAAAAGCAACAAAATAGAAGGGAAAAAAGACAGTTCGAGGGGATCTGACAGGGGATCTATGGGAGGAGCAAGTGTCGCGAATCTGCAGCCATGTTCGCCGCATCAGACATATTTGTGACCACGCCCACCAACATAGGAGGCCAAATGTATATACTCGCGTCTTGCTATTCACATTCATGTCTTCAAGTCTAGGACACCGGCTATTGAGCTATAAAGCACGGGCACTCTAATCCTTTGTCATGTCCAGTGTTCGACATGACACCGACACCGACGTCCATATCCAAATTGAATTTGATGTGTTTGACAGGTGTTCAGGTGTCCATATGTGTCCGATGTTCAAGTGTTCGTGTGAGTGCTTCATAGCTCTTGAATGACAAAGAACTGAACCCCCAAGACCTAAAAATTCATTAATGGATTGAATTACCACCAAGCCATCATAAATAATTATGGAACTAAAAAAATAAATTCAAATTTAGTAAAGTAAAAAGAAAATTACTCATATACTAGAGAGACTAAAAATATATTTACGTATTTTTTTAAAAAAATCTGTAATTTATGATACTTTTAGCCATTAATAAAATATCTTTTAAGATTTAAATGAAAAGTCATGTAGCTTCCTAAACTTGTAATTAATTAGATTGGGTTGCTTCAATGACTCCCATTCCAAAGTAGGCGTCACAAACAGGAATTAAAGAATGAGCAAATTTCAAAGTTGACAGACACTGGTCAGAGTTTAACCCAGATATAAACTCCAACAGCTCAACATTCCAACCACGGCATGGCAAATATCCTCTGCTTTCAGAGATTAACAACACTTCAACAGACGCGTAAACCCTGCCATGGCTTGGAATTCCTCTTTCAAGCTTATCTTTCTCTTTGTCCTTGTTAACTTCCTCAGTTTTGCAACACCTAAGGCACAACAGGTCCCTACTTTTCTTGCCCAGGATTGCCCAAGCAACGGAACCACAGCCAACAGCACCTTCCAAATAAACATCAGGACCCTCTTCTCTTCACTATCTTCCAACGCCACCGCCAACAATGTATTCTACAACTCCACGGTGGCGGGAGCAAACCCCTCTGACACTGTCTATGGACTTTTCATGTGCAGGGGTGACGTCCCATTTCAGCTGTGTGGACAGTGCGTTATAAACGCAACCCAGAAACTATCATCAGACTTACAGTGCTCCTTGTCCAAACAAGCTGTGATCTGGTATGACGAGTGCATGGTTCGCTATTCCAACCGCTCCTTTTTCTCCACCGTAGACACAAGGCCTGCTATTGGCCTGTTGAACAGCGCTAATATCTCAAACCAGGCAAACTTCATGCGTTTGATGTTCGACACCATGAACGAAACAGCAGATGAAGCAGCTATTGGTGCCAAGAAATACGCCACGAAGCAAGCAAACATATCTGGGTTTCAGACCCTCTATTGTCTGGTTCAGTGCACGCCGGACTTGTCAACCCAGGGTTGCAGAAGTTGTCTTAGTGATGCCATAGGGCTCCTTCCATGGTGTTGTGAAGGAAAACAAGGAGGGAGAATTCTAAATCCCAGCTGTAATGTTAGGTATGATTTGTACCCTTTCTACCGCACCAACGTCTCTGCACCACCAGCGTCTGTCCCTCCAACCGATTCTTCTAATTCGGGAGGTAATATTATATCATATGGTTCAGAATTTATTGCTGAGTAATATTTGGATTGATTAAAAGAGATGGAATGGAATGAAATATAAATGAATAAAACCTTTATTCCGTTCCCCTATGATTATCATGAAATGGAATATAAGATTATCCTTTCATTTCATTTTTCCCAAATTAGAAGAAAAAAAATGAAGGTAAACAATCTGATAGAATGGAATAAACTAAATTACTAGTTTTCATCATTAATTTAGCAATTGAAACAATAGAATGCAGTAACATTATATTTCATTACCTTCCATCATCAAGTGTTGCATTTCACAAGCTGTAAATAACTTGAGAAACATGACCAACTTTTGAATACGATGGAAGCATTTGCAATTCACGACTGAATTAAAATAAGGTTACTTCATTTTGGAAATACAGGAGGAGGTAGTGAAATTTCACCGGGGACAATTGTTGCAATTGTGGTTCCAATTACAGTGGCTGTGCTGCTATTTATTGTTGGAATTTGGCTCTTAAGTAAAAGAGCAGCAAAGAAGCGTAACTCTGCGCAAGACCCCAAAAGTAAGGACTATATTGAAAACATAACGACTTTGCTTGTTCTTAGTTGCACATTTTGCTATTGTAATTTTATCTGATAGACATGTCATTTCACTTCTTAGCTGAGACTGAGATCAGTGCCGTGGAATCCTTGAGATTTGATTTCAGTACAATTGAAGCAGCCACAGATAAATTCTCTGATGCTAACAAGCTAGGCGAAGGTGGATTTGGTGAGGTTTACAAGGTATGAAGTTCACACAATTTTGTTTCTTTATTTATTTATAACAAGGAAATTATACCAATTGCTGTATGTGCCATTTTATTTTTATGGAATATTCAGGGCTTGCTTCCTAGCGGCCAAGAAGTAGCTGTCAAGAGACTCTCTAAAAACTCTGGACAAGGTGGAACAGAATTTAAGAATGAAGTAGAGGTTGTTGCAAAGCTTCAACACAAAAATTTGGTGAGGCTTCTAGGATTTTGCTTGGAAGGAGAAGAAAAGATACTTGTTTACGAATTTGTAGCCAACAAAAGCCTTGACTATATTCTTTTTGGTAGGTTCATCTTTTCTGAATTCTTTAGTGTACATTCCTCACACCTGGTTTGATTTTTGGTTTTCAGAATTTGGCTGAATCATTATTTAAGAAACCAAACTTAAGTAAGCTATGCATAACTAGCATTGATACAATTCAGTAATTAATTGAACATTAACCACAAGAAAATTGTATGGAAGTTTATTCTCTGAAATGATTTTGCATTCCATTAAACTGATTCAACTTTATTTGAGTTTTTTTTCTCATGAACTACATATATTTCAATGTGCAGATCCTGAGAAGCAAAAATCATTGGATTGGACAAGGCGATACAAAATTGTTGAAGGAATTGCTCGAGGCATTCAATATCTTCATGAAGATTCCAGGCTTAAGATTATACATCGTGACCTTAAAGCTAGCAATGTCTTGTTAGATGGAGATATGAATCCAAAAATCTCGGATTTTGGCATGGCAAGAATATTTGGAGTGGATCAAACTCAAGCAAATACCAACAGGATTGTAGGGACATAGTAAGTACTTGCAGCTTTTATTTGTGAAAGTACTGGTTTCCAATTCACACAATCTTAATATCATACTTAGTTCAAACATCTTAGCAGTTTTAAACCAAAATATAAGAGCATTCATTTTGTCATTCTTCTAGACTCCTGTTTTTTGTTCCGGTGTTTTGTATTGATGGTTCAACATTGGTTTCAGTGGTTACATGTCTCCAGAGTATGCAATGCATGGAGAATACTCTGCTAAGTCTGATGTATACAGTTTTGGGGTCCTCATTTTGGAGATTATAAGTGGCAAGAGGAACAGCTCTTTCTATGAAACAGATGTTGCTGAGGATCTGTTGAGCTATGTGAGTAGAGCAAACATCATAATATTTTTACTCCTTTGGGTTAATTCATTGGTACTGTATAGCATATTGATCACATTATAACAAATGCTTGATGAAAATTTGATACAGGCCTGGAAACTTTGGAAGGATGAAGCTCCTTTGGAGTTGATGGACCAATCATTAAGAGAATCATATACTCGAAATGAAGTTATCAGATGCATCCATATCGGTTTACTGTGTGTCCAAGAAGATCCAATAGATAGACCTACAATGGCATCAGTAGTTCTTATGCTTGATAGTTACTCTGTTACTCTACAGGTACCTAATCAGCCCGCATTCTATATAAACAGTAGAACTGAACCAAACATGCCGAAGGGGCTTAAAATTGATCAGTCTACTACCAATTCAACATCAAAGTCTGTCAATGATATGTCGGTTAGTGAAGTAGATCCTCGATAAGTCTGAAATTGTGAGGAGGTTTTAGAGAAGATATGTATCCATCTACATTCTAAATTTTTGTTAGCCGTGGCTTCTTATGACCGAATTACAATTGCTGATAACATTTTATGATTGTTTATTTTTCAACGAGGAAAAGATATCTGCGGGTCGTTTAGGACATTTTTTTTGTATTTATTGCGTGTGGCACGAGAGTCAACTTCAGTTAATTATTAAGTTGGCAACATATCAACTTCTAAGATGTACGTACTTGTCATTTGTTCATTAGCTTGATCGTAGAACAGGCTTCTATTTTAAAATAAAACCTTAAATTCTAAGGAGTTTGCATTTTTTTATTATTATTAATGAGTTTGTATTTTGTTTGTACTCTACTCCTAATTCAAAGATAAGACGATCAAGGAGAGTATCCACACAAAAGGTGATGAAATCAAGTACTGTCGCGCTATGTCAATTGTTAAGCCATCAAATTTGACTTAAAATGTTCACCTAATAACCAATCAATCTAATTAAGATATTTCGTCACCTTTGAATGGACTTGTGAGGCAGTTTGCAAGCAATAGCTAGTGTTCTCTGTTGCCATCTTTCTCAGCAATTGAACCTCTGTATGTCGTCATTGCTCGCGAAACCAAACCGGGATTTGTCCACACCTTACAATTATTTCCACCTCCAATAAGTAAAATGATTGGGCTTAGAATTTGCTTTTGTTAATGCTTATGCTTTAAATGTGACTCTTCGCATTTTACTATTCAAGTATGAGTTATTGGAAACTCTCTTCAGGTGTATTTTATTGTCACGGATTAAAAAAAATCCAGCAAGTGACTGTCACTGTTTACATCTGATCCAAAAATAATAGGTTCCGAAACAAACAATAAAAAAACAAAAAATATAAAAAAAAACAATTGACAAATTGCAAATGTGCAATCCTCAAATCTTTCTCCAAACAAAGATCCCCAAGATGCCTCCTTGCAAGTACTTTGCAATTCCCTCGATTCTCTTCTTCCTCCTAAGCTTCTTAATCTTTCCAACCAAAGCAGCTCCAATTTACAGTTCCCATGCGTGCACAGACTCTTCTAAATACCAACCAAACAGCACATTCCAAACCAACCTCGACCTCCTCCTCTCTTACCTTTCTTCCAACGCCACCCAAGGCGTCCACTTTTACAAAACAACAGTTGGCAGTGAAACCCCCAACGCCGTCAAGGGCCTCTTCCTCTGCCGCCGAGACACCCTCACCGCCGTGTGCCACGATTGCGTCAACGCCGCAGCCAAAGACCTGACACGCCGGTGCCCAGTTGAGAAAGAGGCCATAATCTGGTACGACGTGTGCATGGTACGCTACTCCAACCAAAACTACCTCAACAACATAGTACCCGCAGTGGACATGTCTGACTCCAAAAGCGTGGCTGGCGCTGATCTTGACCGGTTCAACGAGGTGCTGGCGGGATTGTTGAACGCTCTGGCAACGAAAGCTGCGAATTCCGAGGATGAGAAGTTCGAAACAGGGGAAGTGAACTTGACGAGTTCAGTAACCCTTTATGGGTTAGTGCAGTGCACACCAGAGTTGTCCTTGTTCGATTGCAACATGTGTTTCAGAAGCGCCATTGCATCTGTTCCAAATTGCTGTGATGGGAAACAAGGGGCAAGGGTGTTGCTTCCCGGATGCAATATCAGATATCAAGTGTATCCATTTTACAATAGCACTAAAATATTGGCCACACCGGTTGTGAAGTCTCGTCCTTCAGGTACTTACAGTGCTCCGAAGTGGGTTGTGGTTATCTGATTTTGAATTGTGATTTGTGAGTGATTGAATTTTATTGATGGTTTGCTCAGGACGGAGTCGGGTTGAAGTGATTCTTACATTTGTTATCCCTATTGTTGCTGCCATGGTGCTTTTCACTTTTGGTATATGTCATGTCATGAGAAAGCAAGCAAAGAGTCTGAAACAATTATGGAGGAAAACGGTAACAAATAACAATAACTGATTTTTTTTTTTTCATTTAAGTGAATAGTTACTAGCTTTAATTTGTGTTGTGCTAGAAGCTGACTGTTTCATTTTGGGTTGAAAAACAGAATTACTCTGAAGGTGTAGATGAGATTGATTCTATAAACTTACGGGGATAAGAGATAGTTATCGGTAGTTTAATGGGACAATAATGCAAGGCAAGGTTGAAAACGTTAGATTGCTAAGCTGTGTAGTGATGAAGTCTCTGATGCATTCATCTACCTTTTTGTCTTTCGAATCTGTGCAAAGGATGCGGTTGCATTTTATCGTTCAACGGGCAATTTGGCAATTGGCATGTGGTTGTGACTTGTGAGATTGAAGTAGTAGCTCTCTGCATCAGCATCCACAATGTCTATGTTTGCTGTAATTACTTTTCCAGCTTGAGTCATTGTTTAGATGTAAAAATAAACTTGTTTAGGTTAGATATCCATGAAGCATGTGTGTGGATAGTGTTTTTATTTGAGTAATCATTATCTTACATATCCAAAAATAATTCACTTAGTATTTATTTTCGTCTTATTATCATTGTTGCTTTATGTTATTTTAGAAAAATTAATAAATGTATGATTTTTTTTAAAATAATAATTATTTAAAAATTTATTTTTTCCTCTTACACATTAAATATTACTTTCTGAGCTGCTAAGATCTTAAGAGATCATTATCGACCGGGGGAAGTAACTATTTCGGAGGGAGCAACTCCCATCATACGTGCGTACGGACAATTGCTAGGGAGGCAACAATTGCTTCCAGAAACAACATCTTATCCATAATAAATTTAATTGAAAAAACCAAAAATGATTATTATAATGTTAGTTTTATGCATTTTAAAATTAAAGCATGCACTTCTAGCCGTTAATATATTTCTATCTGTTAGAAATTTTATAATATAAATAAAGTGGAATGTAATTTTTTTTATACAATCAAAGCTTTTAAAATTTATCTCATTTTATTCTCAAAAAATTCATAATTTTTACTTTAATTTATTTTTATTCAATCAATCTAAACCAAAATTCTCAATATGTATTCTTGGTTTGATTAGAAAAATTAGTTATCGTTATAATTATGTTATTATTTTAATTATTGTCTTTTATGTTATGTTATTTGTGTGAAGTTAACTACATTATTTTAAATAAAATATAATTTATTTATGTTTATATTTATATTTGATTTTTGATTTTTGATTTTTAATTTTTTTAACATCCACAAAAAATATTTATCATAATAATGTGCTAAAATTTCCTTAATTCAAAAGGTTTAATTAATTTATAAATAATATAATTATAAATTATTAAAAAAATATAAGAATAAAAGTTTTTTGATGAAGTTGCTTGTATCAGAAATAATAAAAATAAATGATTTATACACATGTACCCTGTTAGAAATAATTATTGTGAGTTGATGCAAGTAGAACCTCTTGTCCATTCTTTAGACGCCGAAATTGACCATCGATTCTTTAGTCCGTTCCTTTGACTAGTCTCACTTCTTTCTCTATTAAAACTTAGAAAACTTTTGTTGCCTGATTGGTTTCGCAATGAAAAGTTGTTGTTCTAGAAAATCATGCTATAGACTGGTTTCATGTATTGGAAATTGTGTAAACTTAGTATTTAAACAAACAGCCACCTAATTGTCTAGAACACGGGTATAGTTCAGGGATAGAAAAAGAGTAAGTTTGTAATTTTCTTTTTAAGATAATAGATTATTATAATTAAAATTACAATAAAAGAGATTCAATACATGATTAAGTGAAATCAAAATATTAGTTTTAACAGTCAAAATTATTGGATATCTCAGAAGTCTTTCGTGTTTCATACAACTTTTGTTTAATGCCAAAAGTCTTTGGTGTTTAATGAGCACCATGAAATTAAGATTGTTTTGGAAGAAGAAAAAACAATTGGTATTTTGCAGACACTAAAACGAGGGACAGAGATGTTAAACTTGAAATCCTCTTCATCCCACTTGCTACTCCTCTTTCTCTTCACCTTGGTGACCATTGCAAGTGAAGCAGCAGCTCCTATATACAGCGCACATGCCTGCACAGATGATGGACCATTTTACCAACCCAACACAACATACCAAACCAACTTGAAGCTCCTCCTCTCTTCCCTCGTCTCCAACGCCACCCTCCACCAGGGCTTCTTCCTCACCAACATCTCCCTCGGAAACCCCGATGAGGTCAAGGGACTCTTCCTCTGCCGCGGTGACGTCACCCCCTCCGTCTGTCACGACTGCGTCGCCGCCGCGGCAACCAACATCACAGACCTCTGCACCAACCAAACAGAGTCCGTGATCTGGTATGACCAGTGTATGTTGCGCTACTCCAACCTTTCCTTCCTCAACAACATAGTCCCTGGAGTTAACTTGAATTCCGAACAGAACGTCTCTGACTCCAACAATACCGGCTTCATCAATTTTCTTGCGTCCACGTTGAATGGTCTGGCACAGGAAGCCGTGAATTCTCTTTCCGGGAAGAAGTTTGCTACAAAAGAAGCGAATTTCACGAGCTCGATGAAGGTCTACACCTTGGCGCAGTGCAGGCCTGATTTGTCCACCTTTGACTGTAACATGTGCTTCACAAGTGCCATAAGTAACCTCGGTGATGGCAAACGAGGTGCACGATCTCTGCTTCCGAGTTGTAATGTCAGATATGAATTGTACCCTTTTTACAATGTTTCCGCAGTGTCCTCTCACCCAGCCCCAGACCTTCCCCCTCCTCCATCTTCAGGTATCAAACCTTTATAATGTTAAAGTATACCAAACTTAGATACTATTATTTAGGTGATATTGGCGTTGCTATTCAATTAGAATTGGAATTTCGTTTTGGTAATTCATGTAATAAAATTCAATTTCAGTTACTAAGATGAAACTAATTGGAAAACTCAGAACTACACCGAAAGTATTTAAAAAAGTGAATCTAATTGTCAGCGTCTAAGATTTGATGGCCTTGTTTCTGGGGTGTCTTAGAAGGTGATGTAACTGTGCAGGGAAAAACAGTATCTCTATAATCGTGCCAATTGTTGTCCCAATTGTCGTTGTGATTGTACTTTTCATTGTTGGAGTCTGCTTCCTACGTAAGAGGGCAAGCAAGAAGTATAACACTTTTGTCCAGGATTCAAGTAATCTCTCTTTTTACATCAAAGTGATTTGTTTCCCTTGACTTTAGTTTGGTTGCTTATGATTACTGTTTTTCTTTGCTGTGTAGTTGTGGATGATCTTACCGATGTGGAGTCCTTGCAATTTGATTTGGCTACAATTGAAGCTGCCACGAATGGATTCTCGGATGAGAACAAGATTGGCCAAGGTGGATTTGGTGTGGTTTATAAGGTATTGAACATGTTTATGCTAAATGCTGAGTGGCATATTTCTGTTTAAGCTAAAGTAGTTACATTGGTCTATTCCCATGTTTGTTTTTAGGGTATCCTCCCTAACAGACAGGAGATAGCTGTGAAGAGGTTGTCAGTAACCTCCTTGCAGGGTGCAGTAGAGTTCAGAAATGAAGCTGCCCTTGTGGCCAAGCTTCAACATAGAAATTTAGTGAGACTGTTGGGATTTTGCTTGGAGGGGAGGGAGAAGATCCTTATCTATGAATACATAACAAACAAAAGCCTTGATCACTTTCTATTTGGTATGTACCTTTTCTACTCTTCTATTACCTGACATCTCAATTAGTGTAGTGATTGCTTGCCATGAACAGACTGATATGACACCTGATAAGCAGAATCACTTCTTTGTATTTCCTAGGTGTTACCGTTTCCCTTATTAAAGAACAGCCACGTTGTAGGGGGTTAGTAGCTTTGTATAATCAGAAACTGTAGTAACTTTTTTATTGCTAATATGGGTATTTCATTTTGGCTAACTTTGTAGACCCTGTGAAGCAAAGAGAGTTAGATTGGTCAAGACGCTACAATATTATAGTTGGCATTGCTCGAGGAATTCTTTATTTACATGAAGATTCCCAACTTAGAATTATACATCGTGATCTCAAAGCGAGCAATGTTTTATTAGATGAAAATATGAACCCAAAGATTTCAGATTTTGGCATGGCAAAGATTTTTCAGGCAGACCAGACTCAAGTAAATACAGGAAGGATAGTAGGGACTTTGTAAGTCTGATGCCTTTATGGCATCTCCTCTTATGTTTGTTATAGCATATTTGTCAGTTAAGTGCAGTGGAAAAAAAAGTATGTTCTTTCAAAAAATGTTACTTGTTTTAAATAAGTGGATTATGTTGCTGTTTTTCAGTGGTTACATGTCTCCAGAATATGCAATGCGTGGGCAGTTCTCTGTGAAATCAGATGTGTTCAGCTTTGGTGTCTTAGTTTTGGAGATTGTGAGTGGCAAGAAGAACACGGATTTTTATCAACCGAATCAAGCTGATGATCTCTTAAGCTATGTGAGTTTAAACAATAGTAATTTATGTTTTTCTGCTCCAGTGATACCAAACTTAGCTACTATGTCTAGCCACACACTATCAGTGGGTGAGGAATGAAATATTCTAATTTTATATACTAACGTTATACTACCACAGGCTTGGAAGAATTGGACAGAGCAAACACCTTTGCAGTTGCTGGATCCAACTCTGAGAGGTTCTTATTCAAGAAATGAAGTAAACAGATGCATCCATATTGGTTTATTATGTGTTCAGGAAAATCCATCTGACAGACCTTCGATGGCCACCATTGCACTTATGCTGAACAGTTATTCAGTTACCTTGTCAATGCCACGACAACCAGCATCTTTTCTGCGCGGAAGAAATCCTAACAGGCTAAACCAAGGGCTTGACTCTGATCAGTCTACCACTTGTTCAATTCCATGGTCTGTGAATGAAGTATCCATTACAGACATATACCCTCGCTAAAGGATTGTTTTCATGTTTTCTTTGACCAATCCAGGATATGTTTAAATGTGTCAAACCATGGTGTTGCTGTTATACAATCCTAGTGCATATATATTGTAAATATTAATAGTTAAAAGAATTCTGTCAAATACTTCTTGGATGAACACATACAGTAGCTAAAACATGATGCCCCGGGAGAGACCAGATTAATTTGCAATCTTCACCAATTTTGTTTTTGAAATATGTTGTTGATTTACAGAGAGATTCTTTTTCTTGCTCACATTATGTTGGTTAAACAAAGTGCTGCTGAATGCAACTACTTAGTTCTCCAACATACAGATCGCTTTAAATTATGTTACTGATGTCATATGTGTCTGAGTTAAGAATTTATGCAGCCTGGAATCCCAATATGACTATATGAGAAACTATACAATACACATATTGTTAGGTTCTCAAAGACTAGGGTCCTAGAATTCGAGGACTAGGGGCCTTCTAAGAACAAATTAAGGTAAGAAAGGATGATATTATAACAAAATCCTCTAGATGCTTTGGTGGAATGGTCCTTCTTTTGGGACTTTCATTCGTGCCTGTGGTCTGCTGTTAGGCCATGATCCCCTTCCTATCTGTTAGGAAGTGATAAGGAATCAAAGGCAGCAGCAGAGAACATATTCACGTAGCCTGAAGCAAGGGTGCAGAAAGTAGACAAGTCCAAGAGAAAGATTATGAAGCCATTGTGATAACTACTAAATAATAGTGAATTAATAGTGGAAAATCGGTCTAAAATTAACTTAGAATTAATTATTTAGCAGTTATTTATGCTTTAATTTGGAAAGATTTAATTAATTTCGAATTTTGATGGCAGATGTGAAAAAGGGAGGTACAACAAGCAAAAAGGGGCAAAAATAAAGATAAAAAGAAGAAAATCAGAAGAAGCCCAAGTCCAGCAAGGCGCTAAGCGCAAGACACGCGCTGAGCGCGAGGTTTTGCGCTCAGCGAGACTACGAAGGCCCAAGCCCAAGTTTGCACCTATGAATAAAAGGGTCAGTCTAGGAAAAACACGACCACAAAACCCCTTCTCGTAGGGGTTTCATTTACTCCCTTTCTTTCTTTCACCCCCTTCTCATTCTCATTGTAAAACCCTCATGACCATGGGTGTCTAATCCCCCTAGCTAGGATCTGACAGGCCTAAAAAGTCAATGATGTATGGAGCATTTCAAGAGTTATCAATAAAAAAGATAAATTCCCTCCAGATTTTTTATTTATTTACCGCTTTTTACATCCTGTATCTCTGAACTTGCTTTCTGTTAGGGTTTAGTCCACTCGGGAGAGGGTAAAACCTAATTAGGGGTAAGGAATGAATATTTGCATCTGTTTTGAGGGTTAGGCCACTCAGGAGAGGGTAACGCTTAAGAGAACACTAAAAGGAGGAAATTATTGGGTTATCTTTTAGAGGGTTTTTCTTCCCGTTTCTCTTATCTGCTTTTCTTTCTTGCTTATTCTGCATCTCGGACCTTGTTTTCTGTTAGTCTTTAGGCCACTCGGGAGAGGGTAAAGCCTAATTAGGGATAAGGAATGAATGCGTGAATCGGTTTTAAGGGTTAGGCCACTCAGGAGAGGGTAACGCTTAATAGAACAATTAAAGAAAGAAATCATTGGGTTAGCATGACTTAATGTCTCAATGCCCATGCTTTAGCAAACATCAAGAATGTAATCTTAAAGCATCTTAGTTATTGAGTCTTCGCAAAGGACATTTGGAAGATAGATAATTAAGGTAGGTTTGTCATCGTGAGGCATCAGGGGCAAGTAGATGGATAGATGTGGGGCAAAATTAGTTCACCGGTATTGATAACAGACAAATCCTGAATCCATATATCTAGGCTGATTAGACTTGTTAGGTTTTAGCAATTTTAATATATAGATTTTATTCCCTATTTTATTATTGAAGTTTCTTATTTGAATGTCGTAGAAGTAGTTATCTTTATCATATCATAATTTACATATTTTATCTTCTATTTTGATATTTCAATCTTTTATCTTTTTCTTTTATCTTCGAATCTTATCTTTAAATATCTTATCTTTTCTTTTATCTTCTAATTTTATCTTTAAATATCTTTTCTTTTCTTTACCTTATCTTCTATCTTTCTTTATCTTTCATTTTAAATTCTTATCTCTTGCTTTTAAATTGAGTTTGCATTAATCTACGTACAAACAAAGTCCCTGTGGATTCGACACTTGGACTTCTGAGAACTTTACTACTTGTAACGATTTGGTACACTTGCCAACGAGTTAACACATCATACCTTAACGATTTCATATGAGAAGATTTGTGCTGGTAGTGCAATCTTGCTAGAATAAGATTGTCTACCAATAGGGACAAATTTTGTTATTTGTAATATTCCTGAAAGCATAAGGAACAAATTCTGTTACTAGGAAGTATTATAAATAGTTTTGTAAATAAAGCAAGATCAATGCAAAATATAGAAACACTTCCTTTATCCTTCTTCTTCCTCATGGAGACTCTGATCCTCGAAACCAGTTTTTGAGTTGCAGACCTGTAACATTATCACATACCTATGCTTGTGATCGTCTTTCAAAGAGCCTCTTGTTTGAGAATTTTTTTTTAAAAAAAACTTATTTTGGTCAAGGAAAATAAGGTTGCCCATTCTAAGTGTTGGCCATGCTAGAAGTTTGAATATTGGGGACTTACTGTGCATTCTCTTTTGGATATTTTCAGTGGTTCCGGTTTGACTTAATCTTTTCTGGATTTCACTTGCTTCTCCATGCCGTACTACTATGTGCATTTTTTATGCCAGTAAATTTCCGTCTAATATGATATTTTGATCAATCAAGTGAGTCTCATTTTGTAAAATTTTATAATTTTCAATAAATTTGGATCAATAGTGGAGAATGCATTTAATGTGTAATAGAAAATGTGTTACTAGCATTTTTCAATAAGATATGTAATACTCACCCTAGTCCTTATTATAAGATGCAAATTATAAGTGTGATTTGGTTATTTTTATAAGGTCCAATCTAAAATATTGTCTACCTTAATTATTTTTTTTCAAAAAATATCTTTCATTGAAGTTAATTCTAGAATGATTTGATTGCAAAAAAAAACATAATTCATTAATGTTTGTTAATTTTATTGGCAGGGATCATTTAAAAAAATACCAATTTAAGACAAGTTATACTCTCAACTAAATTAATAAAAGAATTAATCTAAATATATTAGTTAAGTGAATCTTATAATAAATAATGATGACAGTAAATTTTAAGTTTAACAACATCAAGGCAATTATTCAACATTTGACTTGTTTTGAGGATGACCTGAATCTATAAATTACAAACTATTTACAAATCATAACTATCGGTTCAATTGGAAATCATTTATCAAATTGATTTGGTCAATCCTCCAAAACAAGTCATAAATATTTGTATGTCATTAAACTTTAATGTTATGACATATTTTTATTTAGTTGAGATCAAAATATTAACATCATATTTTCTTGAATACATTCTCTATTATTGATTAATTGTATTAAAAATAAAAAACTTTTATTTTTAATTTGGTTAGACTTTTGTAACTTTATAATTTTTAATAAATTTTAATTAATAAAAAAGTGTTTTTTAATAAATTTTAATCGATTAGAAACTCTTGCAACTTCAAATAAATTTATCCATTCTCACGTGGGGGACGGAGGCTGGACAAGGTAATTTTCCGGGTTCCAACCAACTGTTCGTAACTACGTGTGTTTGAGCAAATTCTTATACAGGATCACACTGGTCACTTGCCTCCTCTGAAGAACATTTGGGAAAATACTTTTTTATGAATTCACAGCGACATCAGTTGATTATACAACTACCATTTATTATTTATAAAACTGTAATGTAACACTTTGATTTCAAATCATTCATTTTATTTCATTTTTACAATTTTCCATTCAACTTTTTGTTTAACAGAAGTACAAATACGAGGTTTCATGTCAGTGCCAAAAGTGTTACGTGTTAAAACAGCCATACTCCTTAACTTGGATCGGTCAACTCAAGGCATAGATAGCATTTCATTTTTCATTTCTCTCATAAAACTCTTCAACACCCACCCACCCGACCAGAATCCAATAAACACCACACATGAAAGATTAAGCGCCAGAACAACAAAACCTGTTTCTGAAGAAGATAGAAGAAAGAAACAATTGTTAGTATTTTAGACGAGGGAGAGATGCGCATCTTCAAACCCTCTTCAACCCACTTGCTACTTCTATCTCTCTTCACCTTGCTGCTTACCTTTGCAATTGCAAGTGAAGAAACTCCTATATACAGCGCACATGTCTGCACAAGTGGATCCTATTACCAACCCAACACAACATTCCAAACCAACTTGAACATTCTCCTCTCGTCTCTCGTCTCCAACGCCACCCTCCACGACGGCTTCTTCCGCACCACCGTCTCCGAGGTCAAGGGGCTCTTCTTCTGCCGCGGTGACGTCACCCCCTCCCTCTGCCACCACTGCGTCACCGCCGCAGCAAGTAACATCACAATCTACTGCACCAACCAGACAGAGTCCATAATCTGGTACGACCAGTGCACGCTGCGTTACTCCAACAATTCCAACCTCGACAACACGTTCCCAAGTGTTAACTTGATAAATGTAGAGAGCGTCCCCGACTCGGACCTTACCCGGTTCAACAATATTCTCGCATCCACGGTGAACGATATAAAGCATGAGGTCATGGACTCTAATTCGGGAAAGAAATTTGCTACCAAAGAAGTGAATTTCACGAGCTCAGTGAAGCTCTACACCCTGGCGCAGTGCACGCCCGATATGTCCACTTTTGACTGTGACATATGCCTTTCAATGGCCATCAGTACCCTTGGTGATGGAAAACAAGGAGCACAGTCCCTGCTTCCGGGTTGTAATCTTAGATATGAATTGTACCCTTTTTACAATGTTTCCGCCGTATCCATTCAGTCAGAGCTTACCCCTCCCCCTCCCCCTCCATCTTCAGGTACCATTTTGCTTAGGTGATTTTGGTAATGTTTTCTTATCAGAATTGAAGTTTCATTCCGGTATTTTGCGTAATAAAGATTTTTCATTCAAGATAAATGTTACTTACCCGGATGGAATTCTGATTGGAAAACTATGCCAAAATCAAATCCAAGTTTTGTTTAATTTCGATTACCTTGTTTCTGGGGTGTCTTAGAAAGTGACGAACCTGTGCAGGGAAAATCAGTATCTCTATAATTGTGGCGATTGTTGTCCCTATTGTCGTTGCGATTATACTATTCGTTGTTGGCGTCTACTTCCTACGTAAAAGGGCAAGCAAGAAGTATAATACTTTCGCCCAGGATTCAAGTAATCTCTCCTTTTCCGTGGTAGCAATTGTTCCGGGTAATTTGTTTCCTTTGACTTTAAATTGGCTGCTGACAATTACTGTCTTTTTTTTCTGTGTAGTTGTGGATGATCTTATAGATGTGGAGTCCTTGCAATTTGACTTGGCTATGGTTGAAGCTGCTACAGAAGGGTTCTCAGATGAGAACAAGATTGGCCAAGGTGGATTTGGAGTGGTTTATAAGGTATGGAACATGTTTATGCAAATGCTGAGTGACAGATATTTCTTTTTATGCTAAAGTAGTTAAATTGTTCTATTCCTGTGCTTGTTTTTAGGGTGTCTTCCCTAACGGACAGGAGATAGCTGTGAAGAGGTTGTCAGTAACCTCCTTGCAGGGTGCTGTAGAGTTCAGGAATGAAGCTGCTCTTGTGGCCAAGCTTCAACATAGAAATTTAGTGAGACTATTGGGATTTTGCTTGGAGGGTTGGGAGAAGATCCTTCTCTATGAATACATACCAAACAAAAGCCTTGATCACTTTCTATTTGGTATGTGCCTTTCTACTCTTCTATTACCTGACATCTCAATTAGTGTACTGTAGTGATTGATTTCCCTGAACAGACTGATATTGACACCTCACAAGCAGAATCACTTCATTGTGTATTCGCATGGTGTAACCGTTTCCCTTGTTAAAGAACAGTCACTTTGGTGGGGGTTAATAGCTTGTATAATCGAAAATTTTAGTAACATGCTATTGCTAATATGGGTATTTCATTTTGGCCAACTTTGTAGATCATGTAAAGCAGAGAGAGTTAGATTGGTCAAGACGCTACAAGATTATACTTGGCATTGCACGAGGAATTCTTTATTTACATGAAGATTCCCAACTTAGAATTATACACCGTGATCTCAAAGCTAGCAATGTTCTATTAGATGAAAATATGATCCCAAAGATTTCAGATTTTGGCATGGCAAAAATTATCCAAGAAGATCATACTCAAGTAAATACAGGAAGGATTGTTGGGACTTTGTAAGTTTGATGCCTTTATGCCATCTACTCTTGCATATATGAATAGCTTATGTTATAACATATAGTCAGTTAAGTTCATCTGCAGAAAGAATGTGTGTTCTTCTTTCTTAAATAAGTGGATTATATTGCTGTTTTTCAGTGGTTACATGTCTCCAGAATATGCAATGCATGGACACTTCTCTGTGAAATCAGATGTGTTCAGCTTTGGTGTCTTAGTTTTGGAGATTGTGAGTGGGAAGAAGAACACTGATTTTTATCAATCAAATCATGCTGATGACCTCTTAAGCCATGTGAGTAATTTCCCTTCTTCTTCTTCTTCTTTATCTACACACTTTTCAGTGGGTGAGGAATGATATATTCCAAATTTAAATACTAATGTTATACTACCACAGGCTTGGAAGAATTGGACAGAGAAAACACCTTTGGAGTTTCTGGATCCAACTCTGAGAGGTTCTTATTCAAGAAATGAAGTCAACAGATGCATTCATATTGGTTTATTGTGTGTTCAGGAAAATCCATCTGATAGGCCTTCAATGGCTACCATTGCACTTATGCTAAACAGTTATTCAGTAACCTTGTCAATGCCACGACAACCAGCATCTTTTCTGCGCACAAGAAATCCTAACAGGCTAAACCAAGGGCTTGACGCTAAAATAAATTAAGATAAAGATAAATCCGTCTCTTGTGTAAAAGGGAGATAAACAAGAAAAAAAAAAGGTAAGCAAATTACACTCATCTTTTCTGTATTTTATACTTATTACATTCGTGTCCTCCTCATTATTGGACCCCTACACAAATATCTCCCAATTTTTGCAATTTCATTACATATGCACTCCTACATCGTAACAGATTCTCATGTGCCTTGCACGTGTGTGTTTAAAGAAATACACAGACCAAATTGCCATTGTCTAAAAGCTCGGTTGCGTGGAGTCATGGAGCCTTGTGGGAAACAAAAATTGCTGCTAACAAAAGGTTGAAAACAACACATAATTTTAAGAGAACAATAACTAATTTAATTCAGCCAGACTAATTCTAAAATTATTTACAAGCCAATTCAATCAATTTAAAAATTAACATGGCGGCTACAAATTGGGAATGAAACATTGTTCTTCAAAATGAAACAACATACCCTTGTTCCCAACCTCCGTTGCAGACTTAGGCTTCGTCGTCAATGTCCTCAACACCATGCACTTGCAGACTGGTGACATTGCTAATGTTGAGGTGCATCTTGGTGACGGCGTTACAGGGCGTCATGTCGGGGTGGGGGGGGGGGGGACAACTGCATGTGACAGTCCTTAAGCACGGTGAGATCTGGGTGGTGGAAGTTAGATTTGGTGGCGAGGTGGTGAGATCTGGTGGCATGGACGGTGTAAAGGCGGTGAAGGGTGGTGGCTGTGAAGGGATAAGGGACAATTTCGTTCTTCAAGATAAAACAAAGCATCATTAATAACAGTGATCGTAGAAGAAAATGCAAAAGAAATACAATTTTAGATCAGAGATAAGAATGTAATAAGGGAAAATACTTCATTTTACAAATTCTTGTAACACCTATCAGGTGATTGCCGTCAAACTTTTCATTTTTAAATTTTTTTTCTTCATAAAACTGTAACACAAAGCCACCGTTTGATTTCTATCAAATTATTCATTTATTTTCATCAAACAAATGTTATTTTATTTAAAAAATCTAATGCATGACTTTTCACTTTTTCATGTAAATAGGAGTCCTGATTGACTTGTCAGGGCACAACATGTTTTCCTCGTAAAAGTCATCATCACTGACCAGAATAATAAACACGATATGATGGAAGATAAAGCGCCAGAACCAAAACTGCTAAACAATTGTTAGTATTTTAGACGAGGGAGAGATGTGCATATCCAAATCCTCTTCAACCCACTTGCTGCTTCTATCTCTCTTCAACTTGCTAACATCTGCAAGTCAAGCAGCTCCTACATACAGCGCACATGCCTGCTCGGATGAAGGATCCCATTACCGACCCAACACAACATTCGAAACCAACCTCAACATCCTTCTCTCATCCCTCGTCTCCAACGCCACCCTCCACCACGGTTTCTACCGCACAAACGTCTCCCTTGGAACCTCCGATGAGGTCAAGGGACTCTTCCTCTGCCGCGGTGACGTCACCCCCTCCCTCTGTCTCGACTGCGTCACCGCCGCAGCAAAAAACATCACAAACTTCTGCACCAACCAGACACAGTCCATAATCTGGTACGACGAGTGTATGCTGCGTTACTCCAACAGTTCCACCCTCGACAACATAGTCCCAAGTGTCGGCATGAAGAACGAACAGAGCGTCTCCGACTCGGACTACGCGCGGTTCAACGATGTTCTTGCGTCCACGTTAAATGATTTAAAGCAGGAGGCCTTGAACTCTTCTTCTTCGGGTAAGAAGTTTGCTACAAAAGAAGCGAATTTCACGAGCTCAATGAAGCTCTACACCCTGGCGCAGTGCACGCCCGATTTGTCCACTTCTGACTGCAACACGTGCTTCTCAAGCTCCATCGGTGGCTTTCCGAACTGCTGTGACGGCAAACGAGGTGCACGGGTCCTGCTTCCTGGCTGTAGTGTCAGATATGAACTGTATCCCTTTTACAATGTTTCCTCCGTGTCTCACCTTCCCTCTCCATCTTCAGGTATCAAACCATTATAACATGAACAAAATTTAGACACAGTTTATCAAGGTTTTTTTTTTTTTACTTTTTCGTGTTATTTTCACATAAGAATTGGAATTTTACTTTGGTAATAGGCATAATAAAAGTTTGTACTGGAAGTCAATACGCTATTAAGATAAAAACTACATTTCTAATAGGAGAATAAGACACAGATTTTGTGTATGTCCAGGTAAAAAGATGTACCGTTGAGATGATTTTCTTGGTGTGCATTTGGTTTCACCATAGAGAATTGATTTTGTGTCCTGAATTGATTTTAGATCAATTTTTACATGTTTGGTTTCATGTTGCATAAGATTTCAACATTGATTCTAGGTCCATAATTGATTCTGAGTTGAAACAACTATGAATAACTTTTGCATTGGATCAGATAAATTATACTGGATTCTACTCCTAACTCCTAACTTGATTCTATTATGAAAACATCCAAACATAAAATTGATTCTAGGTCCAGAATTGATTCTGAGTTGAAGCAAGTGTGGATAACTTTTGCATTGGATCAGAAGAATTATACTGGATTTTACTCCTAACTCCTAACTTGATTCTATTATCAAAACATCCAAACATAAAATTGATTCTAGGTCCAGAATTGATTCTGAGTTGAAGCAAGTGTGGATAACTTTTGCATTGGATCAGAAGAATTATACTGGATTTTACTCCTAACTCCTGAGGGCGAGCCCTAGTGCAGCGGTAAAGTTGTGCCTTGGTGACTTGTTGGTCATGGGTTCGAATCCGGAAACAGCCTCTTTGCATATGCAAGGGTAAGGCTGCGTACAACATCCTTCCCCCATACCTTCGCATAGCGAAGAGCTTCTGGGTAATGGGGTACGAAGTTTTTTTTTTTTTTTACTCCTAACTCCTAACTTGATTCTATTATCAAAACATCCAAACATAAATCACACTACATCAAAATCAATTTCATTCAAAATCATTTTTGTCAACACTCATCCAAACACACACTTATTATGTAGTGTCGACTTTTTGCATCTAATTTCTGATTACCTGTTTGCTGGGGTCTCTTAGAAAGTGATGAAAATGTGCAGGGAAAAGCAGTATCTCTATAATTGTGGCGATTGTTGTCCCAATTGTTTTTGTGATTCTTCTATTCATTGTTGGCGTCTACTTCCTATGTAAAAGGGCAAGCAAGAAGTATAATACTTTTGTCCAGGATTCAAGTAATCTCTCCTTCTCCGTCCTAGCAATTGTTCCGGGTAATTTGCTTCCTTTGACTTTAAATTGGTTGCCGATAATTACTGTCTTTCTTTGCTGTGTAGTTGCGGATGATCTTACCGATGTCGGCGATGTGGAGTCCTTGCAGTTCGACTTGGCTACAGTTGAAGCTGCCACAGACAGATTCTCAGATGAGAACAAGATTGGCCAAGGTGGATTTGGGGTGGTTTATAAGGTATGGAACATGTTTATACTAAATGCTGAGTGACACATTTCTTTTTATGCTAAAGTAGTTAAATTGTTCTATTCCTGTGCTTGTTTTTAGGGTGTCTTCCCTAACGGACAGGAGATAGCTGTGAAGAGGTTGTCAGTAACCTCCTTGCAGGGTGCTGTAGAGTTCAGGAATGAAGCTGCTCTTGTGGCCAAGCTTCAACATAGAAATTTAGTGAGACTATTGGGATTTTGCTTGGAGGGACAAGAGAAGATCCTTATCTATGAATACATACCAAACAAAAGCCTTGATCGCTTTTTATTTGGTATGTACCTTTTCTACTCTTCTTATATGTGATATCTCAGTGTAGTGATTGATTGCCCTGAACAGACTGATATGACACCTCATCAATAGAATCACTTCATTGTATTCACATGTTGTTTGCCTTATTAAAGAACAACAATGTTGGAGGGGGTTAATAGCTTTGTATTATTGGATATTGTAGTAACTCAGCTATTGCTAATATGGGTATTTCATTTTGGCAAACTTTGTAGACCCTGTAAAGCAAAGAGAGTTAGATTGGTCAAGACGCTACAAGATTATTGTTGGCATTGCTCGAGGAATTCAGTATTTACACGAAGATTCCCAGCTTAGAATTATACACCGTGATCTCAAAGCTAGTAATGTTCTATTAGATGAAAATATGAACCCGAAGATTTCAGATTTTGGCATGGCAAAAATTTTCCAGGCAGATCAGACTCAAGTAAATACAGGAAGGATAGTTGGGACTTAGTAAGTTTGATGCTTTTCTGCTATCTCCTCTTACATATATGAGTAGCTTATGTTATAACATATTGTCAGTTAAATTTCTCTGCAGACAAAATATATGTTCTTGTTTCCAAAAATGTCACTGTTCTTTCTTAAATAACTGGATCATAGTTATTAGTATCTTACGATTTGATGCAATTTGGCTATCTACCAATACGTATCTTAAGATGAATCTTAAAAGACTTTGTATTTTACGATTCACAAGAATGAATCATGTGAATCTTACATCTCACAAGATTCAAGGATTCGTTATTTTTTTAGTTTTCTTTCACCAATTTTCATGAAAAAATTAAAAGTTATATAATCCTAAATTATTAAATTAAAAGAAATTGAATCTTTTAAACTTATCCTATTTGATTACTCCACTACTTTTTTAGTTGCTCACTCATTTAATGCATGTACTCTATTTAGCTAATTGCTTCATTTCCATTATGCTAAAATAAAGGCTTCACAAAACATCTCATGCTCCTAGAGTTATGTTTTTTTTAGTTATTGATCATGAATATGTGCTTTAATAGATTTTTGTTTGTTGCATATGCTATGTTTTTTATTGATCATGAATCTTATGATTCACGATTCAGAAAATGATCCTTCCGATTCACGATTCAGAAAATGATCCTTCCGATTCACGATTTGAATCCTGACTCAACAACCATGTTAATGGATTACATTTTTTTTTCAGTGGTTACATGTCTCCAGAATATGCAATGCGTGGACAGTTCTCTGTGAAATCAGATGTGTTCAGCTTTGGTGTCTTAGTTTTGGAGATTGTGAGTGGCAAGAAGAACACTGAGTTTTATCAATCGAATCATGCTGATGACCTTTTAAGCCATGTGAGTATACACAGGAGTAATTTCCTTTCTACAATGGTTAGCTACAAACTATTTCAGTGGGTGAGGAAGGAGATATTCCAAGTTTAAATACTAACATTATACTACCTCAGGCTTGGAAGAATTGGACAGAGAAAACACCTTTGGAGTTGCTGGATCCAACACTGAGAGGTTCTTATTCTAGAAATGAAGTCAACAGATGCATCCATATTGGTTTATTGTGTGTTCAGGAAAATCCATCTGACAGGCCTTCGATGGCCACTATTGCACTTATGCTGAACAGTTATTCAGTTACCATGTCAATGCCACGACAACCAGCATCTCTTCTGCGCGGGAGAGGTCCTAACAGGTTAAACCGAGGGATGGACTCTGATTCGTCTACCTCCAATCAGTCTACCACTTGTTCAATTGCATGGTCTGTGAATGAAGTATCCATTACTGATTTATACCCTCGCTAAAGGATTGTTTTTCATGTTTCCTTCAATCAATCCAGTGTATGTCCAAATCTTTTCAAACTTTGATGTTACTCTTAAACATACCTAAAGGATATATGTTCTAAATATTAATGGCTAAAAGAATTCTGTCCCTACTTCATTCTGGATGAACATGTAGAGTAGATAAAGCACGATGCCCCAGGAGAGACCATAATAATTTGCAATCTTGACCAATTTTGTTTTTGAAATGTAGTGTTGTTCCGTTGTGAAGATAATAAACATTTCATGTAGCCACTTGCAAGTAATTTTTGAATTTTATGTAGACCTGCTATAGTGCTATATATAATTTGCCATGATCTAAAAATCCAAAAAACTAGGATGTGCTAATCTTCTGCACTTTCTTTTTCCATTCAAACAAAAGGAATTTGATTATTTGAACGGAAAATAAGTAGTGCCAAAATGATGAGCCCTGCAACCTTCATTAATGTAGTAAGTGCAATACAGCAAAAGATGACAGAACAAAACAAATACTGAAATAGGCACGCATAAATGTATCGATGGGTGATGTTACGTTACTCGGACAATTAGAGGAAGTTATGTGTATGATAATTACTTGTCTCCAACTTTCTGCGTCTGAATACTTTGTGCAGGAAGTTATATAATTTATTGAACAAAATCTAAACCATAAAAATTTTTCTAACTTGAAAAAATATACATTTAACATTATATACATCCGTTGGATGCAACTGCAGAATCTTGCAGTTTTTTTTCTGAACTGCAAGTGATCCTAATCCATTCTTTAGACGCGATATTAACCTTGGGTTCTTTCTGGTTTGCTTTTGGAATGGCAGAAAATGGATGGATGAATAGTTGAAGGACTAAAAAGAGCATTTTATCTTTCCTATAGTATGGTACACTAGAGTTTGTAAAAACTGAATAGAATAAAAATCGTCAGACTCGTGTTTAAATGCAATTTTACCAAGTTGGAAAGAAAAAGTAATAGAAAGAGTGATTTATAAATAAAAGATTAGTTTATCTTTACTTTTCTGCACTTTTTATTTCATTAAGAAAATAATTTTCGTTTTATAATATACTTACATAATTTTCTTTTCTACAAAATATTCAAAGTCAAGGAATTTTTTTTTTTTTTAATAGATAAGTCAAGTCAAATAGATTATAAAAACTTAAATTTATATACCTAACAAAAAAATAGTGATTTTTTATGCAGAAACAAATAGAGATTTAAACTTATAGTCTGTCATACCCTAAACATCTCTCAATTTAACATTTGATTAATTATGTAGATATACTCAATTTAACATGTGAGGGAGTATAAAATTGACAAAAAAAGTTGAACATGAAATGTTGAAAGAGTTCATTTGTAGTTACCGCCGCAACAACCAGTTAACACCTCTATCTCCGTGTCTGTCTCTTTCTTCTGATTATATATATCACATAACAATTTTATCCATCGCTCTCTTCTCATGTTATTCATTCTATCCTCTCTCTTTTTCTTCCGTTTACACTCTTAATTGTGAATGAATCATGTTTATCAGAAGGTACTTGCCTACTTTTTCAAACTACCCTTCCGAATGAGTGGACTCGTTCTTTGGACAGTTTCTTCTAGATGACTTGATGTACATGCACATCCAATTTGGCATTGACTTACTTATTAAGATCACGCAGGAAAAACCATGTAGGAAGAGTGTGACAACTTCTGACTTCTGAGTTTATCATTTTACAATTTATAACCTTAATCCAAAGTTTGTGCTTTTGTGCGCGCGGCGATGTTCCTCTTGAACAACCATGTTGATGTTACCTTTCTTCTGTTCCTGTGGCTGTTTGGAATTGGATCCTCATCAGCTTCTATTTACAACGCTAATTACTGCCCAAACAACACATCGTACAATTCCAACCTAACATTCGAAACCAATCTCAAAGTCCTCCTCGCATCTATGGTCTCCAACGTTTCACTGTCTGACGGCTACTATTTCACCGCCATGGGCATGGGGACCACAAGCGTCGCCAACGGCCTACTCCTCTGCCGCGGCGACGTCTCCACCGCCACGTGTCACGACTGCATCTCCACCGCAGCCACAGAGATAACGCGACGCTGCCCCAACAAAACAGAGTCCATAATATGGTACGATGAGTGCATGCTCCGTTTCACCAACCGCTACTTCGCCCCCACCAGCGTCGTGCCAAGAGCAAACTTAATGGACGGCAACAACATCTCTGCCTCCGACTTGGACAGTTTCAATCGCACGCTGTTCGGCTTGTTGAACGATTTGATCGAAGAGGCTGCGAATTCTCGGTTGGCGAGGAAATTCGCCACAGGCCAAAGAGAATTCGCAGGGCACTCGCCGGAGAACACGGTGTATGCCCTGACGGAGTGCGAGCCGGACTTAACGACTACTCAGTGTGAAGAGTGCTTGCGAAACGCCGTTTCTACTCTTCCGTCGTGTTGCGGAGGAAAACAGGGCGCGAGGGCTCTGCTTTCGTATTGCAATGCTAGACACGAATTGTTCAGGTTTTACCATACAAGTGACACGTCAGGTAATCAAGTCTTTCTTTCCTTTTTAATTACTAAAGTCTCATTTTTTTTCGACAATTACTTATGCAGGAAATAAGAAATCTGTATCACGAGTAGTCTTGATTGTTGTCCCTGTTGTTGTATCGATAATTCTCTTGTTATGTGTCTGCTATTTCATATTGAAAAGATCAAGGAAGAAATACAACACTCTTCTAAGGGAAAATTGTAAGTAATCTGATCAACAAAGCCAAATCCATTCCTTTCTTTAAAAGGCTTAAAGGACTAATAATTTTAGCCTTTCTACTTTGATGTTGCTTCTAGTTGGGGAAGAAAGTGCCACTTTAGAGTCGTTACAATTTGGTTTGGTCACAATTGAAGCTGCCACAAACAAGTTTTCCTATGAAAAGAGAATAGGTGAAGGTGGATTTGGAGTGGTTTATAAGGTGATCAAGTGTAAATAAAAAAAAATATGTATATTTGTTTATTGTAGGCTTGTAGCTAACTAAGTTGATTATGTTTTTAGGGTGTTCTCCCTGATGGACGAGAAATAGCTGTTAAGAAACTCTCAAAAAGTTCGGGACAAGGTGCAAATGAATTCAAGAATGAAATTCTATTGATAGCCAAACTTCAACATAGAAATCTGGTGACATTATTAGGATTTTGTTTGGAAGAACACGAGAAAATGCTTATTTATGAATTTGTGTCCAATAAAAGTCTTGACTACTTTCTATTTGGTAATTTTTTTACTTTATTTTTTTATCTTTTATTTATTATTGAACTTTAAATTCACTTTCTAGAAGAATTTTTATCATACTTTAAATGGAATTTTCTATTTATAGATTCCCACCGAAGCAAGCAATTGAATTGGTCGGAACGTTACAAAATTATTGAAGGAATTGCACAAGGAATTTCATATTTACATGAACATTCACGATTAAAAGTTATACATCGTGATTTAAAACCTAGTAACGTATTGTTGGATAGCAACATGAATCCAAAAATTTCAGATTTTGGAATGGCAAGGATTGTTGCTATTGATCAACTTCAAGGAAAAACAAATAGAATCGTTGGAACATAGTAAGTATTTTCAGAGACACTTTCCTTCCACATTTTCCCCATTTCTTCATTTGTTAGATAGAAGTTAACATTCAGTTTAAGAAATAAAAGATAGAAGGTAACCTTTCACGCTCTTATTAAAATGATAGGATGTTGTAATATATATTTAGTTCACTATGTGTATGCATTTTCTAACATTGATATTTTGTAAACAGCGGTTATATGTCGCCGGAATATGCAATGCATGGACAATTTTCAGAAAAGTCAGATGTTTTTAGTTTTGGAGTTATAGTTTTGGAGATAATTAGTGCAAAAAGGAATACTCGTTCTGTTTTTTCGGATCATGATGACCTCTTGAGTTATGTGAGTATTTATTTCTTTTATATTGTTTTACATTAATTGATTCTAATTGAGCATAAAGAGGAAATGATCCAATTCATATTTGATTTATAAATTTGTTGCAGACTTGGGAACAATGGATGGATGAAGCACCATTAAACATATTTGACCAAAGTATTAAGGCGGAGTTTTGTGATCACAGTGAAGTTGTTAAATGCATCCAAATTGGTTTATTATGTGTACAAGAGAAGCCAGATGACAGACCTAAAATAACACAAGTTATTTCATATCTCAATAGCTCTATAACAGAGTTGCCACTTCCTAAAAAACCGATAAGACAAAGTGGAATAGTTCAAAAGATTGCAGTAGGGGAATCGAGTTCAGGTTCAACACCATCTATCAATGAAATGTCCGTGAGTATATTTATTCCCCGGTAGTATTTCTAGTCTTGTATATAAATAAATCACATATCCTGTATACATTGAGTTAAAATCTCCATTAAGATGATATTGTGTTGCTCTTAAACTAATGTAAGAGAATTACACATAAGATATTATAAATAATACATTCTTAAAGAAGAATGAAATTTTTTAAGTATAATTAAGTTTCAATTTAAAAATAGTTTCATAACTAATAAGTTAATATAAATATCATGGGGTTCCACCAAACCCTTAATTAGAGTTGTTACCAAAACGAAATAACTTGTTATTATTTAAATACAAAATTGTGCCAATATTATTTCATTTGACATTAAAATCAAAATACTCATGAAAACTAGTGATGGTTGTTACAGAGGATAAGTGTTGATAAAAATATGTCAAGGTCCTTTTATCCTTTAAAATAATGGGATATTTAGTTTGAAAAAAAATATAATACATTATTATAATTTTTTAAAGATGATTAAAAAGAACACCTTATTTTTTATTTTCAAATATTTATTAAGAAATGGTGAAAAGAAAAAAGGAAATTTTATTATTGTTTTCTATTCAATTTTTACAATAAAAACAAATTATAATTAAGGTAATATTCTTATAATCATTTTTAAAAATTGAAAGAAAAATAAAAGTTTCCAAACCAGCCCTAATTCAAAGACAGAAGTCGATCAAAACTTTACAAATTATATATGGATATATTAAGAGGAATCATGGTCATCTATAACTGATGTGATCGTAAGTTCGTAATTAACCATTAATCCAAAAAAAAAATAGTTTGTTTTTTTATTAAAAAAAACATAAAACAAAAGATTTAAAAGAGTAGGATCATAATTGCATGTGATGCAGTTGGAAACCTAACTGCAAGGGATCCATTTCTTATATCAAGATTGAAGGAATACTAAGGTAATGCGCTTTTTCTTGGAATGAGACACTTATCTTAGATGTTGCGCTTTTACAGCTGGGAACATTACACTTTGATTAATTAGTTGCAAGTTAAGTAAAATGACTAGGTGATGGTTAGATAAAGTTAAGTGACTGAGTTAATATTAGATTAGAATTGGAATAGTAAGAATCATTAGGGTTAACATAGTGGTGGTGGGTTTAGGGTATTATGCATGATGTTAGGTTCAAATCTGAGTGCAATCATTTGTAAAAATAAAAATTTAAAAAAAAAAAAGAGACCTGGATTAGTAAAAAAAATAATTGGGTTAGGTGTGAATATAGTTTTTCTTTCTTTCCTTCAGCGCCAAATCTGAAAATCACTCAGCCCAGTTTATTAAGTGTACCTATCAGTTTTTTTTCCTACAAAGAGCTAAGCCCACTTTGGTTAGTGCAATCTAAAACAACTGAGGGTGTTTAATGCATTTTGACTGTTGGATTCTTAAGTGGAGAACATTTTTTCCCAGAAAACTCAAGGTGGTGGAGGAGGTTTAGGATCCATGTGGTAACTTAATCCATGTTTAATTCGTGATTTGATTAAATTGGGATTGATTGATATTCTTTTATGGGTATAATACTTAGAATAGTCCCCGTTTTACTGATTTATGTTTAAATGTGCTGTTGATGGATGGCTGAGGTAGTTAATTTTTGCTTGTTCAAATTGATTATTGATTTGTGAGAAATTAATTGGAATGGGCGAATGGGAAATTCCAATTGGTGAAAATGCTTCCCATCTTGTGTATGCTGCATTGCTGCTGCCTGAGTCGGTTGGAGCCTTGGAGGTACATTGTCTTAGCAAGTGGAGGCTCATATGACAGAAGGAAAAATCGTGCGAGTGTATTCCAAAAACAAAATAAAATCTGGCAATTGCTATTTTTACTCCCTCTTCTTGCTAAGACATTCCCTTTTTAAATTTATTTACTAAAAATACCCTCTTACTTGGAAATAGACTCTAGAATTTATTTGCACTCCCCTCTTTCAGGAATCTAATTTCCGGAAGGCAATTCTATGTGATTACTCTCCCATCAAAAGCAAACATAGATGACTTCATTTGCAGAGCATCAAAAGGAAAATGTTATGAGTGAATTGAGCCAAAGTACTTTAATGAATCTCACTTTAGCATAGCAAGGACAGAATGATGTCCTAATGCTCTGTTCCACCCCTTCAGAGTTCAGATTCGCCCACTTCAGTTTTACAACTTCAACGGTCTAGGACAACTCTTGAAGCACGTCGTTTCAAGGTCCCTCTTTCCTTTCCATTCATTTCCTCATAGTTGTATCAATTAATCTGCTTAAAAGGGGTTCCTTTCTTCTTAACTTATTGAATGAATTGAGGAGTTTGATTTGCACTAAACATGAGATCAATGAGGTCCTTTTTATATTTGTCGAGATCGAAGTCAAATGATTTTCAATTATCAGTAATATGGCGAATATATATGGATATAAAATTATTGAGTTAAATAATGTAAAGATGATTGCCGAGAATTTTAATATACATCAAGGGCTTCAAAATCTTATGCATATGCATAACTTCATCAAGGGCTTAGACTTGCAAGTTGTGGAGAATGTTGAAGAAGCTGGATTTGTTTTGGCTCATGGTACCAAAATCTTGGGGAATGCCGATGTGAATGCACATTCTATGAAACTTGAAGACATGGATAGAATTTTGGATCCTTATGTTTCCAAAGGAACTCCTACGGTGGTAACCAATCCAAATTATGTAAATGTTGAGCAAGAGGGTATTTTCCGGAAAGAGGGGAGTTAAATAAATTTCAAAATCTATTTTCTTGCAAGAGGATATTTTAAGTAAACAAATTTTAAAGGAGAGTTCATTTGCAAAAAGGGAAGTGAAAGTAGAAATTACGTAAAACCTGTTGAACCAAAGGTCTGTTGGGCCAGTCTTCAACTCAATCCATTTATTTGCAAAATTATCAAGACCAACCCACAATTCAAATGTATGTTGTAAAGGATGGGGCCTAACAGGAGGTTTATGGCCTAGGAAGGGGAAATACTATTGATACTGTCCCTTTTGTTATTGACACTACCACTTTTGAATTTGGGGTGAAAAGACAAAAATTGACCCTAAGGTAGTTTCCCCTTCCCTTCTCCATCTGCCCAACTCCCTTCTTCTCACACCCAGCTTTTCATCCAACTCCTTCCTCCCTATGTGCCCTATCTCTTTTCCCTTAAACCCTTCCTCTCATTTCTCCTTTATCTCTTTGTCAGACTATTGTGGTAAGTTTTTTTTTTGTTTTCTTTTACACAATGGGAATAACTTTTCTTTGTGTTCTTAGTTGAAGAACACAACTGAATCATACTTCTATTGTGTATTTTTATATTGACACTATTACTTTTGTTATTGACACTACCACTTTTCAAATTTGGGGGTAAAAAGACAAAACTGACCCTAAGGCATTTCCCCCCACCCCCTCCCCCTCCCATTTCCCTTCCCTTCCCTTCCCCATCCGCCCAACTCCCTTCTTCTCACCCTTCCTTCTCCCTTCCCTTCCCCATCTACCTAATTTTCTTCTTTTCACCCCCACCTTTTGTGCCTAACTTCTTCCTCCATGTGTGCCCAATCCCTTCTTCCTTTAACTTTCCTTCTTATTTCTCCTTCATGTCTTCATCGAATTGTTGTGGTAGGTTTTTTTTTTTATTGTTTTTACGTTTTTCTTTTACATGGCTAAAGCACATTTCCGTTGTGTTCTAGGTTGAGGAATACAACAAAATCATACTTCCATTATTTTTTTACAAAATAAAAAATACACAACGAAAGAATGATTTTGTTGTGTTTCTCAATCATAACACAACAAAAACGTACTTCTATTGTGTACTTGTTAACTCATTGGCAAGTGTACCAATTTGTCACAAGTAGTAAAGTAAAATGGAAGTTCAAGTATTGAGTCTACATAGACTTTGTTTGTACTTAGATTGGTGCAAATCTAATTTTTAAGCAATTTATAGAGTAGAAGAGATAATGAATCGTAAGTGTGTAATTAAAGAGAAAAGTAAAAGGCAAGAAGATAAGACAAATAAACAATTATTTGAATGCAAAAGATGACTTCAGAATGCAAATGTGTTGGGTCCTAGTATGCTAAAATTAATTGTGATGCAATATTAATAATTTTTCTCTATTTAATGTTATCTCAATTTTCACTCACATCTATTATGATACTTTATCTTTGATTTCCCGCATGAAGAGGTTAATTCATCTATTTTCTCTTCCAAATTATTTTACAAAGATAAAATAATAAATTGTATTAAGATTAAAGATGCATGAAATAAGATAAACGAATATCACTCTATTCCTAACAATGATTTCATTTAGATGTCCTTTCTCAGTTCTTTAGAAAATAAACATTTTTTAATACATTACTTTTTAAGTATAAGTGATCAGACCACAATTAACAACAATAAAGTAGAGAAAAGAACAATAAAAATTGGAATTGCATTAAATAGATAGTAAGGAAGAATTACATTACAAGAGATTGACCTGCTAGACTTCCAATAATGGGGTTTAGCCTTTCATATTCATGAGAGACTTTTATACTTTAGGGTTTAATGTGGATAGAAGAAGAAAATGGATGGATAAAGGAAGAGAAGAGGAAAATGGTTATAGAAAGAGGATTTCCCTTATTCAAGATGCTTAGTGTGTATTTCTCTTTTGCTTCATACTCTTTTTATAAGCCTAAGATAGCTTTAAATTCACGTGACCTCACACTCAACTTCCTTCTAAGCTTAACGAGTATGATGATGATTTTGCGCTTAGCGCGAGATTCCTGCTAAGCACATCTTGGGGCTTCTTTGTGGGTCTTCTTCGTGGGTCTTCTTTGCGCTAAGCTTGCACTGACCGTTGAGCAAGATGATGCTAAGCAAGTTGTTCCAATCTTCAATTTTTTTCTTCAAGTTTTTTGCATTAATTTTCCTCCAAAATACTTGTAATTTTCTTCTTTTGAATCTCACTGGTAAACAATTAACATGATATTAAATTTTTCATCATTTCGCTAAGAATAACAGAAAAATAAAGAAATTTTAATCATTCTTAATTAAAATTGACTATAAATTAAATTTATTTTTTGTAATTATCAATATTTTTTTGGGATGAAAAAAATTACACAACAGAATCATAATTCCATTATGTATATTTTGAGGGTGAAAAAATTACACCAACATAGACATGATTACACTAATAACTTCAATAAGATTAAAAATTTTGTTTACCTGGTCTCTAAAGTGACATTAAAATTTGTTGTTTTTGTGATTGAGAAAAGTGACTTAATAGATAAAGACATCAACAAATACATGTTTACACTAATAAGTTCCATAAAATTAAAATTAAAATTAAAATATTTTAAATATAATTACAAATATGAACTATAATTTGAATATAAGCGATTTTTTTATTAAATCAAATTATGATTTATAAAGTATAATCCCTGTTCATTTTAAATAATTAACGTCAATACATACATAAGCTATTATCACGGAATTTGTCTGAAAAAAAGCTATTATTACGGAATTGTTGTCATTGCTATTTTTAATAAATGATATAGTATTAAATATCTAACCCTTGGATAATTTTTCAATCACTACGGTTGGTTTAGTACGTCATTGTCATATTTTATGGTAAAAAAAAGAATGAATAAGCGAACATAATTGTCACCCTTATTAATCCTCCCTTCCTTTGTTTATTTGCTTTTTTAGAAAATGATGCTTATATTATTTCCAAATGGATCGACTCAACGACAGGCATTTGGTAAATTAACATTGATATATGGGGATCAGCATTCGACTTAACTATCATGAGCCGTCGCAAAATTTACTTGTTTCCTTACAAAGTAAACTTTATAGTTTGGTAAAGACGGCAAAAATAAACTACATTGCGTCCTAAATCCTAATACCTCCTTCCTTTATTAGCATATATACCATAAAATTTAGTTCTTTTGGTACGAATAAACTTGTGGTCATGATAACAGTATTGTCTTGGCTGGATTTATTAATTTATTAACCTATGAATTTTTGTTATCTCAAATTTTCTAATTAATTGAACCTCGATAATAGTTTTAAAACTTTTACTTCATTCTCCAAGTCAAGTCAAATAAGTTATAAAAAACATTTTATTATTTACCTAACAAAACAAAAAATAGAGATTTAAACTTACAAGTCTATCATACCCGAAACATTATATTAATCTACCATTGGGTTTGAATATACTTAACAGTTGAGGTAGTACAAAATTGACAAAAAGTTGAATTTAAGGATGTCAGCAACCATCAAATGTCAAAAAGGTACAAAAAAACACGAGACACATTAAAACACCAGCTTGATTCGGATGGATCTACCAGCTCTACAATCCCATTGTCGAAGAATGATTCTTTAATTACTCAAGTATATCCCCGGTAAAAGTTGTAAACAATCTAAGTAAATTGAACCCATTTATAAGCAATAAGCACCTACTTTCATGTAATGAAGAGAATGGAAGGAATAAACTCCTCTAGTTTTGTGAAAATTAGTAATATGAAGTGACCAGATCATAGGTAACGTTATTTGCCACTAGAAAATGACAATGAAAATTCGGAAACCACGGTTCAAGGGTAAAATGGATTAGTATAATGACAAATTTGAATCAAGCCAGGATAATACTTCGAAAGCCAAAGCAAGATTGAGAAAGGAAGTATCCAAGAAAACAACAAATTAAATTTAATTTCTGCAAAGAGAACAGGGAATGCTGTTGGTGCCCAACCGAGGATATACTAGATTTGCGAAGCAACATGTTATGTTCATGAATGGACGAGTCTCTTTTTTAAAAGTTTGCATAATTAGATCCATTTTTTGAGTCCCATTTATTAAGCTTAACATAAATTTAATGTACAAGTATGGCTAGTTTTTATGTTAAGATTTAATCTTTAATTTAGATTATTGTTGTTAATTTGTTATGTTTACAAAGTTATTTTATTTTAGTGTGATAGATTTTAACTTAAAAATAAATCATTTTTTTTTTCTAATTTTATACATTTTTTATTTTTTTTTAAAATTATTTCAAATTATAGTTTGGGTCAATGAACCAGTCTATTAATCTGTGGATTTTTACGGGTTAGATTAAACCTTAAAAAATTCAATTTATTCTATAAATCAAACTTATCCGATTTTTGTAAAATGTAAGCTTTGCGAGTCAGCCTTAAACCTGCCGAATTAATTTGTATACTCACCCTTACCCAACAGCGAAGGTTGAGCTAAATAATATTCAACAGACCCCATATTCAAGTTTTTATATATAGGGTAGTTGGGGAGACACTTTTTTGGTCACGTTGGGAAAAAACTTATCAACACAAGTTGTTATCATAATAAATATAGGAAGTTAGTTTTACATCATTTTCAAAGTCAACTCATATATATATATATATGTTTATGTTTGGTATAGGCAACTCAAGTCAAATACATTATAAAAACTTATTTTTACCTAACGAAACAAATAGAGATTAACTCAGTCTGTCATAGCCTAAACATTAATTATGTTAATCTACTCAATAAAAAGATTGGGTTCAAATATATTTTAACATTTGAGGGAGTATAATAAAACCGACAAATTAAAAGTTGAACAGACACGTTGAAAGAGAGTGCATTTATAGACCCTCCAACACCCCGTTAACATCCTCTATCTCTTTATATATTTTTTTAATTATTATATCACATACTAATTTTATAATTTATATGTAAATACTCTATTATATTAAACATCACATTAACATTTTTTTTATCTCTTCCTTTTTATTACATCATAAATCATATTACATTTATATTTTTTTTTTGTCTTTCTAAGTGTTCATATAACATTTTTATTTTTTCCTAATTTTATCAATCTCTCTTATGCTATCCATTTTATCCCTTTTTTTAAGCTTACACCCTTAAATGTGAATGAATCATGTTTGTCAAAAGGCACTCAACTAGTTTTTCAAACTTCCCTTCGGAATTTTTCAACGAGTGGACTTGTTCTTTGGAA
The DNA here is from genome assembly GCF_000004515.6 of Glycine max. Lineage (NCBI taxonomy): Eukaryota > Viridiplantae > Streptophyta > Magnoliopsida > Fabales > Fabaceae > Glycine > Glycine max. The sequence continues at coordinate 37,857,083 of NC_038256.2, read as the reverse complement.
GTGCCTTGTACATGCACATCCATTTCCCATTTGGCATTGACAGACTCAGACACGCAACATGTATGAGAAGTCGAGAGTTGATAATTTATTATTCCAAAGCTTGTGTTGCGCGAAACGATGTTTTGGCGCAACATGTTGCTCTTCAACAGCCATGTTGATGTTACTGTAACCTTTCTTCTTCTTCTGTTCCTATCTCTATTTGGAATTGGATCATCCTCAGCAGCACCCTTTTACATCGATACTTACTGCCCAAAGAACGCATCGTACAATTCCAACGTAACATTCGAAACCAATCTCAAAGTCCTCCTCGCAACTCTCGTCTCCAACGTTTCCATGTCCGGCTTCTACTACACCTTCATGGGCTTGGGAACCACAAGCGTCGCCAACGGCCAGTTCCTCTGCCGCGGCGACGCCTCCGCCGCCACGTGTCAGGACTGCATCGCCACCGCCGCCAAAGAGATAACTCGACTCTGCCCCAACAAAACAGAGTCCATAATATGGTACGACGAGTGCACGCTCTATTTCACAAACCACTACTTCTCCCGCACCGGCATCGAACCGCGAGCCATGTTGTCGGACGACAGGAACATCTCTGCCTCCGACTTGGACAGCTTCAACCGCACGTTGTTCAGCTTGTTGAACGATTTGGCGGAAGAAGCCGCGAATTCTCAGTCGGCGAAGAAATTCGCCACCGGCCAAAGCCGATTCGACGGGTCCTCGCCGCAGAGAACTGTGTATGCCCTGGCAGAGTGCGCGCCCACCGAAACGAGTACTCAGTGTGAAGAGTGTTTGAAAAATGCCATTTCAACTCTTCCTTCGTGTTGCGGAGGAAAACAGGGAGCGAGGGCTCTGCTTGCGCATTGCGATGTTAGATACGAATTGTTCCTCTTTTACAATACTAGCGGAACGTCAGGTACTGAATCCTTTCTTTCTTTACAATAGTATTACTTTTCTTATAAATACGAACGGAGATAATATTAAATACTAATACTAAAGCTTGATTTTTTTTTGTCCTATAGTTATTTATGCAGGAAATAAGAAATCTGTATCGCGAGTAATCTTGATTGTTGTCCCTGTTGTTGTGTCGGTATTTCTCTTATGTGGTGTCTGCTATTTCATATTGAAACGATCAAGGAAGAGATATAAGACTCTTCTAAGGGAAAATTGTAAGTAATCTTAAAAACAAATCCAAACATATTATCATTTCTTGAGAACTTTGAAAGGACTGATTTTAGCCTTTGTAATTTGATGTTGCTCTAGTTGGGGAAGAAAGTGCCACTTTGGAGGCGTTACAATTTGGCTTGGCCACAATTGAAGCTGCCACAAACAAGTTTTCGTATGAAAGGAGAATAGGTGAAGGTGGATTCGGAGTTGTTTATAAGGTGATAAGGTGCAAATAAGAGTATATGTATATTTGTTTATTGTAGGGTTGTAGCTAACTAAGTTGATTATGCTTTTAGGGTATTTTTCCCGATGGACGAGAAATAGCTGTTAAGAAACTCTCAAGAAGTTCGGGACAAGGTGCAATTGAATTCAAGAATGAGATTTTATTGATAGCAAAACTTCAACACAGAAATTTAGTGACATTGTTAGGATTTTGTTTGGAAGAGGAAGAGAAAATACTTATTTATGAATTTGTGTCCAATAAAAGTCTCGACTACTTTCTATTTGGTAAATATTTTTACTTTGTTTTTTATCTTGATTTATTGTTGAACTTTAAATTCACTTTCCAGAAGAATTTTTTTTCCATACATTTTTTTTTATCTTACTTTAAATGGATTTTTCTGTTTTTAGATCCCTACAAGAGCAAACAATTGAGCTGGTCGGAACGTTACAAAATTATTGAAGGAATTACACAAGGAATTTCATATTTACATGAACATTCACGGTTAAAAGTTATACATCGGGATTTAAAACCTAGTAATGTATTGTTAGATAGCAATATGAATCCAAAAATTTCAGATTTTGGAATGGCAAGAATTGTTGCTATTGATCAATATCAAGGAAGAACAAATAGGATCGTGGGAACATAGTAAGTATTTTCAAAGTCATTTTTCTTTCTCATTTTTTTCCCATTTCTTCATTTGTTAGGTAGAAGTTAACATTCAGTTTAAGAAATAAAAAGATAGAAGGTAACCTTTCACGTTCTTATTAAAATGATAGGATGTTGTAATGTATATTTAGTTCACTATGTGTATACATTTTCTAACATTGATATTTTCTAAACAGCGGTTATATGTCTCCGGAATATGCAATGCATGGACAATTTTCAGAAAAGTCAGATGTTTTTAGTTTTGGAGTTATAGTTTTGGAGATAATTAGTGCAAAAAGGAATTCGCGTTCTGCTTTTCCCGATCATGATGACCTCTTGAGTTATGTAAGTATTTATTTCTTTTAGATTGTTTTACATTAATTGATTCTAATTGAGCATAAAGAGGAAATGATCCAATTCATATTTGATTTATAAATTTGTTGCAGGCTTGGGAACAATGGATGGATGAAGCACCATTAAACATATTTGACCAAAGTATTAAGGCGGAGTTTTGTGATCACAGTGAAGTTGTTAAATGCATCCAAATTGGTTTATTATGTGTACAAGAGAAGCCGGATGACAGACCTAAAATGGCACAAGTTATTTCATATCTCAATAGCTCTATAACAGAGTTGCCACTTCCTAAAAAACCGATAAATTCTAGACAAAGTGGAATAGTTCAAAAGATTGCAGTAGGGGAATCGAGTTCAGGTTCAACACCATCTATCAATGAAATGTCCGTGAGTATATTTATTCCCCGGTAGTATTTCTAGTCTTGTTTATAAATAAATCACATATCCTATGTAAATTGAGTTAAAATCTCCATTAAGATTCTCTCAAAAAATAATAATCTGTTAAGATGATATTGTATTGGCCAATGATCTTAAACTAAGTTTCATGATCACAACTAGCTAGAATTATACGCAAGAGATTATAAATAACTTGTAACTAAATGAGTAGAACTTAGTAACACAGGCTGAACTTATGGGGGAGAAAATTTAATTTTTAAATAATACATTTTTAGAAAAAAATATGAAATTTTAAGTGTAAGTATGTTTTAAACTGAGAATAATTTCACGACACAAATAATCAAAGCTTATAGAGATTTAATAGGTCCCACCAAACCCTTAATTGGAATGGTTACAAAAAGAAATGTTGTTATTTAGACACAAAAGTGTGCCAGTAATATTTCATTTGATATGAAAATCTAAATACTCATAAAAACTATTGATAGTTGTTGTTACAGAGGATAAGTGTTAATAAAAATATGTCGAGGCTCTTTTTCCCTTAAAAAAATGGGATGTTTTAGTTTGAAAAAAAATATTGTTATTATATATCCTTTGAAAAGATGATTAAAGAAACACCTGATTTTTTATTTTCAAGAGATGGGGAAAAGATAAAAGGAATTGTTTTTATTATTTAAGGAGTGTTAGGAAGACTCTCTCAGACACTCGTCAAGGAACTCTCTTTCTTATTGGTCCACATCACCCATATTTCTTAAAAATACTTCTTGTTTACCGGTTTGACAGGTTTATTAATTATTATTACGGAGTATCAATCTTCCTTTCTTAAACGACAAAATACCTTGCAATCTATTTGTTATCTCTAAAAGGCTCACGCAGCTATCACAAAAGAGAATCAAATTGCCTTCCTCTACCTTATCATGCTTTTTCCTCTCTGACTCACCCAACAAGCTTGTATGATTGATTTTCATCACAAGAAGAATTGTACCTCGGCAGATCCCACGAGACATTTCAATTTGCCACCCCCCCAGATGAGCTTTCAATCTGCTGGCCCCTGGTCTCGTAGTTGTAGAAGAGAAAAATTAACTATTGAGAGGATTGTATGATGCGACTATGGCAAAAACAAAGGATCTAAAAAAAACTTTAAGAGTACACTTTCATCCATGTTTGATTGAAGACCAGTTAATATAATTGGAGAGATGAACGCTCTTTAGAGTAGTGGTCTTTGAGCATGAGGAAGAGGAGTTTCCTCCGATGATGATCAAGCATTTAGGTTGATATTGGCTACCCAAAATAACTGAAGAGAAATTTCTTTTAGTTCTTATTTATCACATTACTTGTGCTGACAAAGAATAGTACTTTCACAATGCCTAGGATAATTGCACCGATAATTCTTAATGAATGAAGTAGCTTTTGGCTGGTACTCAGTCATTCTACAGTTTATTCCCACGCCACATCAATAAATTGTCTATCAATCTTTGAACGACAACTACTCTATTGACCCACCAAATCCAACACTTTTAGCATAACAAGCGTAGGAAAGACCAACATTTTTATTTGACTCAAATTTCATTCTAATGTAAGGTTGTTGACCATTGTTAGCTTCAAAACCACCCATGTATGAATCAGTTTCGTGTTCAGCATGCTCTACATTTTCATGAGTGAATTCCTAAATTGCAAAGACATACAGGCACACGTATAAGAAAAGTAACATTAACTCAAACCTATAACAATAAAGGCATATATATCAATAAAGCATGCATGGATTCGTAAGGCAAATCTATATTAACCAAAAATATCAGTCCCTTGTAACTTTGTATCCTAAGTCAAGGGCTTTCAAAAAAAAAAAATAATAATAATGCAAATCGCAAATTACATAGCAAAACACTAATTAATACCATTGCCTTATCACAAAATATATTCTATAAGGCTTTTTCTTAATTTACACAAGATGCATATTTCTTTATAACACTTATTAACAATGCTTCAATCCCTCACCTTGTTCAAACCCGCGTGGACCTCATCTTCAACGGTTATCGGTTCATCCTCATCATCATCATCATCAAGTTCTTCCACGTTGGTGCCACCCACACTGCACATGTACCAATAAAAAACAGAATCCAGTCTCCTCTTATTATTTTCTATTCAATTTTTTACAATGAATATAAATCAAGAGGAATCACGTTCATTTATAACTGATGTGATCGTAACCGTTAATCTATAAAAAAATGTTTTTTTTTTTTAAAAAGCATAAAACATAACTTAAAATTTAAAAGAGCTGGATCATAATTGCATGTGATGAAGTTGGAAACCTAACTGCAAGGGATCTATTTTTTACATCAAGATTGAAGGAATGTGCTGACAAAAAAAGAAAAAAAATTGAAGGAATGCTAAGGTAATGTGCTTTTTCTTCGTATGGCTAACACTTATGTTAGATGTTGCGCTTTTACAGCTGGGAACACTACACTTTGATTAATTAGTTGCAAGTTAACTAAAATGAGTAGGTGATGGTTAAGTGAGTGAGTTAATATTATATTAGATTTGGATTAGTAAGAAAATAATTGGGTTAGGTCCTTCGGCCCAAAATCGCCCAGTCCAATTTATTAAGTGTACCTATCAGTTTTTTTCCTTTCTGCACGAACCACCTACAATGAGCTAATCCAACAGCTGAGGGTGTTTAATGCATTTTGACCGTTGGATTCTCAAGGTGGTGGAGGGGGTTTAGGTTCCATGTGGTAACTTTCTTTTTTTTTTTTTGAAAGAAGGCTCCATGTGGTAACTTAATCCATGATTATTTTGTGATTGATTAAATTGGGTTGATTGATATTATTTGATGGGTATCAATTATACTTGCAATAGTCCCCTTTTTACCGATTTCTGTTTGAATGTGCCGTTGTTGATGGACTGCTTTGTGTGGTAGTTAATTTTTGCTTGTTCAAATTGATTATTTCATTGTGATCAATTAATTGGAATGGGGATGTGGGAAATTGCAAATGGTTAAAATGCTTCCCATCTCGTGTATGCTGAATTGTTGCTGCCTGAGTCGGTTGGAGTTATTGTCTTAGCAAGTTGAGGCTCATATGACAGAAGGAAAAATCGTGAGAGTGTATTCCAAAAACATAATAAAATCTGTTGAACCAAAGGTCTATTGGGCCAGTATTCAATTCAACCCATTTATTTGCAAAATCATCATGACCAACATATTCAAATGTATGTTGTAGAGGATGGGGCCTAACACTGACAGGAGGTTGTTGTCAAGTCCTCTAGCCTTTGAAGATAGAATAACACATTTTCAATACATTCTTTTTTAATGTATATTTTACTATTTGTAAAAATTTATTGAAAATTATAAAATTATTAAATAAGGATATAAAAAGTTATAATTTTAATAAATTTCAACCTAATAATAAAAAATGTACTGACATTTCTCTTTGCCTTGTCCGAAGTGGCATTAATTTGTTGTTTTTGTGGTTGAGAAAAGGGACTTAATAGATATCTTTATAAAAAAATAATGAATAAGCGAGGATAATGTTCACCCTTGAATTATTTATACTCTTGATAAAAAGAATCGTGTACGGTGCGAGTACCATAAAATTTAATTCATTTTTTGGTACGACTAAACTTGTGATCATGATAACAGTAGTATTATCTTGGCTGGATTTGTTAATTTATTAACATATGAACTGTGGTGGATTCAGAAATCTTATTTTAGTGAAGACAATTTTTTTTAAAAAATATTTTTAAAGAAAAATATTATAAATTTTTACAAAATACACAATGTGTCAGAAAAAAAAAACATATATTTTTACAAATTATAGTTACTCTTTACACATTTTTAAAAATATTGTATGATTTTTTTTATTGCTAATACTATAAAAAATTAAAAAGCTAAAATAACAAAATTAATATCAATTTATTCTCTTTTATCTCTTATAATATTTTTACATTCATTTAAAGAAAAAAGTATATATTATGAGAGTAAAACTAATTTTGTATGACGCCAAAAAATAAATATTATTATATATATCCATGTAAAACAAAATTCTTTTGAGGATAATTGCCCTCATATCCAACATGGTGGATACGCGCCACTGCGTATGAATGTTGGTTATGTCTTGATAATAGTTTGAAGACTTTTGATTACTTACTTCATTCTCAAAGTCAAGTCAAATAAATTATAATTTTTTTTATCATTTACCTAACAAAATAAAAAAATAGAGATTTAAACTTACAAGTCTATAATACCGGAAACATTATATTAATCTACTCAATAAACCATCAGGTTTGAATATACTTACAAGTTGAGGTAGTACAAATTTGACTAAAAGTTGAATACAAGCATGTCAACAACCACCAAATGTCAAGATGGTTCCATTCCAAATTTTCCAACGAGTAGACTAGTTCTTGAGGCTGTTCCTTCTAGATCTACATGCATTGCCAATATCAAATTGTCTAACATCACACACAAAAAAAGAGGATAGTAAGAGTATGAATATTGAATAATACCAAACTAGCGTTGTTCATTCTATAATTCATACACTTAATCACTTACTATTCCAACGCTTGTGCTGGGCGCGCAACATGTTTCTCTCAAACAAGCATGTTGATGTTACCTTTCTTCTGTTCCTATTTATGTTTGAAATTGGATCATCTTCAGCAGCACCCGTTTACAACGCTAATTACTGCCCAAACAACACATCGTACAATTCCAACGTAACATTCCAAACCAATCTCAGAGTCCTCCTCGCATCTCTCGTCTCCAACGTGTCCCAATCTGACGGTTCCTATAACTCCGCCATGGGAATGGGGACCACAAGCGTCGCCAGCGGCCAATTCCTCTGCCGCGGCGACGTCTCCCCCGCCACGTGTCAAGATTGCATCGCCAGCGCCGCCACGGAAATAACGCGACTCTGCCCCAACAAAACAGAGTCCATAATATGGTACGACGAGTGCACGCTCCGTTTCACCAACCGCTACTTCGCCCCCACCAGCATCGACCCGGGAGCGAGGTTGTCGGACGACAAGAACATCTCTGCCTCCGACTTGGACAGTTTCAACCAGACATTGTTCGGTTTGTTGAACGAATTGGTGGAAGAAGCTGCGAATTCTCAGTCAGCGAGGAAATTCGCCACCGGCGAAAGCGAATTCGCCGGGTCCTCGCCGGAGAGAACGGTGTATGCCCTGACGGAGTGCGAGCCGAGCCTAACTATTGCTCAGTGTGAAGAGTGTTTGCAAAACGCCGTTTCGACTCTTCCGTCGTGTTGCGGAGGAAAACAAGGCGCCAGGGCTCTGCTTGCGTGGTGCAATGTTAGATACGAGTTGTTTCAGTTTTACAATACTAGCGGCTCGTCAGCACCGTCATCAGGTAATTTTCTTAAATAGTGCTTATTGTCATTCATACAAATTCTATGCTAATGGAACTATCTGAGTATAATGTATTACACAGTTAGTATAAATTCACAATCTTTACATTAATAGTTTAATTTCTTTTAGAAAAATATATTAATGGAGACTAGTTGGATGCTCAATAGTCGTTAATGAATGACAGTTTTTAGTGTATCTGTGTGGTGAAGCCTTTCTTTCTTTTTTAATTACTAACGCCTGATTTTTTTTTCTACAATTATTTATGCAGGAAATAAGAAATCTGTAGCACGAGTAGTCTTGATTGTTGTCCTTGTTGTTTTGTCGATAATTCTCTTATGTGGTGTCTGCTATTTCATATTGAAAAGATCAAAGAAGAAATCCAACACTCTTCTAAGGGAAAATTGTAAGTAATCTTAAAAACAAACCCAAATACATTCCTCATTTCTTTAAAAGGCTAAAAAGGACTAATTTTATCTTTTGCACCTGGATGTTACTCTAGTTGGGGAAGAAAGTGACACTTTGGAGTCTTTACAATTTGGGTTGCCCACAGTTGAAGCTGCCACAAAGAAGTTTTCACATGAAAACAGAATAGGTGAAGGTGGATTTGGAGAGGTTTACAAGGTGACAAAGTGTAACTAAAAATATATTCATGTTTGTTTCTATTTGTTTCTTGAAGTAACTAAATTGATTGTGTTTTTAGGGTATTCTTCCAGATGGACGAGAAATAGCAGTTAAAAAACTCTCACAAAGTTCCGGACAAGGTGCAACAGAATTTAAGAATGAGATTTTATTGATAGCAAAACTTCAACATAGAAATTTAGTGACATTATTAGGATTTTGTTTGGAAGAACAAGAGAAAATGCTCATTTATGAATTCGTGTCCAATAAAAGTCTTGACTACTTTTTATTTGGTAAATCATTTTAACTTACCTCTTGTTTTTCTTACCAATATTTATATTGTTGAACTTTAAAATTTATGCGTTAAAAGAAAAATATTTCTTTATGTACTTATTTTGCTTTAAATGATTTTTTTTTATTTACAGATCCCCGTAAGAGTTGTGAATTGGATTGGACAACACGCTACAAAATTATTGAAGGAATTACACATGGAATTTTATATCTACATGAACATTCACGGTTAAAAGTTATACATCGTGATCTTAAACCTAGTAATGTATTATTGGATAGCATAATGAATCCAAAGATTTCAGACTTTGGAATGGCAAGGATTGTTGCAATAGATCAACATCAAGAAAAAACAAATAGAATTGTGGGAACATAGTAAGTATTTTCAAACACATTTTTTCTTCTCGTATTTCTTTCTAATTTTATTTTTTAGATAGAATTTAAAATTTATATTCTTATTAAAATGGTAGAATATTTTAATGTACTTTTAGTTTTTATTTATGTCAAATATGTTCATTATGGTATACAAAATTTCTAATATTGACATTTTTATATAGTGGTTATATGTCTCCGGAATATGCAATGCATGGACAATTTTCAGAAAAATCAGATGTTTTTAGTTTTGGAGTTATAGTTTTGGAGATAATTAGTGCAAAAAGGAATACTCGTTCTGTTTTTTCGGATCATGATGACCTCTTGAGTTATGTAAGTATTAATTTCTAGTATATTGTTTTACAATATAATTGACGTTAATCAAACAAAAAAGGCAACAATCCCATTAATATTTGGCTTATGAATTTGTTTGCAGGCTTGGGAACAATGGAGGGATCAAACGCCATTAAACATATTAGACCAAAATATAAAGGAATCTTGCAATCATAGGGAAGTCATTAAATGCATTCAAATTGGTTTATTATGTGTACAAGAGAAGCCAGAAGATAGACCTACCATGACACAAGTTGTTTCATATCTCAATAATTCTTTAGTTGAGTTGCCATTTCCAAGAAAACCAATCAATTCTAAACAAAATGAAATAGTTCAAAAGATGATAGTAGGAGAATCAAGCTCAGGTTCTGCACTATCAAATAATGGAATGTCTGTGAGTATATTTATTCCTCGGTAGTATTTGTAGACTTTAATATAAATAAATTTTACATCCTATGTAAATTGAGTTAAACTCTCCATTAATATGATATTATTTAAATACAAAAATTGTTTCGGTAACATTTCATATGATATAAAAACATACAAGTAATTATATTTTCATTTCTTGTACTTTTGATTTTAGTCTTCTAACTTTAATTTTGATTAATTTGGTTATTAAATTTTACAAAAATAATGATTTTCATCCCTTTTCAGAGACAAGGATAATACTAAAGATGTATGAAAATCATTATTTTTATAAAGTTTAGTAATTAAATTATCAAAACTGATGTCCGAAGACTAAAACAATGATTTTAAATGCTCTTCAGAGACACTAAAAACAAACATAATAATGATATCCACTTTTCATCTCTATGTTTTTTAGATTATTTTATCCCTTAACTACCATTATAAACTACACCACCGTTATATTTTAAAAATGAACTGTCCTATTGAGATAAAAGAATAAAGACATATTTTTCCTTTAAATTGTTTTTGTAAATGTAAAATATACTTTATTTATTTATTATAAATGTTAATCAATAATCTATAGTTATTTTTTTAAAAATAAAATCTATAACTATTATAAATATCCACTTTTCATCTATATATATTTTTTTACTATTTTATCCCTTAACTAACATTATAAAGTATACCACAATTATATTTTAACTGCGTACAACTTTCATTATCTCTCTTTTTTCCTAGCTATAATAATATATAATTTATATATTAAAATATTTATTTATTATAATTTAAATTTTAATTAAATAAAAATAAATATTTAGCCCCAATACGCATCCCAAACTGCTAGTTATATGTATAAAACTCAAGAGTCAGGAGGAAACAATATTTCGCGCGTTGGTCAATAAGTCCGCTAAAATTGACCAGCGTTCAAAGCTGAAATGGAGATGCATTGCTACTGAATGGCATAATGGGCTATACATGCATCTTGAATATAAAACTAGTTGAAGACCCATATACGAAATTTGAATTAATCAACTTCACTTCTGCAGTGTCTCTTAAGTGTGCTTTAAAGGAACAAAACCGCAACATTTCACTCTTCTAAAAGTTGAGTATGTATTTTTCTTTATTAGAAAACAATGAATATATTGACAGTGAAAAAATATATTTTTATTCAATTATAATTTATAATTTTATTATTTTTATAATAATTATTTTAAAAATTATATTAATCATGATTTTTGATAAGTTAACCATATAATTTTTTATATTAACAATACATAAAAGTTAAATTTTTTGTGTGTGTAATATTTGAGTGTGTACAAACATTAGCATCCACAAGGAGTTGGGCATAGTCACAAAAGTAGTTTGAGATGGTTGAATATTTTTTTACTGGTTTTAATTTTAGTGTGCGAAATATATTTCTAAAAGAGAAAAGAGAAAAAATATTGAAAATATTTAATTGGAAGAATGAAATGATAAATCATCAAGTTATGCATATTCTAATTTATAATTTTATAATAAAAAATGGAAAAGTTGAAAGGGTGTTCAAATGTAGTTCTAACTGCTTTGAATTTGCACAATATACAATTTTTAAAAAAAATTAACGATTTTTTTAGAACAAAATACACAAGGAACTCTTCATAAAGTATCTATAATAATATGATTTTGTCATGGTCTTAAGAAAGATCTCATAGCAATCAACAGCGCATAAATCAGGGACTTTCCTACCAAGTAGATATATATTGACTTTATGCTTTCGACTTTTTGATTGTTTCAAAGAACCTGTCTACGAAAAGTAGCACATCTCTTAAATCTTCATAATGTTTTCAACTTAAAACTTAGAACCTAATCTGGTTAGGAAACATTATCCAATGCCTATGGCACCTTCAAGACTGATATCCGTTGTCTTTCTCCTTCTTCTTACACTCCTATCTTATACCACGGCTTAGCCAAGCTTCCTGTTCCATTTCTTCACGAATGATAAAGGTAACTACACAGACCCACCTCAATACCCTTTTGTCTACTTTGTCTTCTTCCAACACACAAATTGATTCTGGCTTCTACAATTCCTCTGAGGGCCAAAACTCTGACAAAGTTAACGCAATTGGGATGTGTAGAGGTGATGTTAAGCCACACGCTTGCTTAAATGATTCTAGAGTCCGATGACGTGATCTTATTAAGAGCGGGTCGTTTGGTATAGGTCAAGGAATCAGATAAAGTCACTTCCAGAGATGGAAGAAGATAAGTCAGAGATACACGTCACAAGGGTTTAACTTTGATAAGTTTAAAATTGATTAGACAAGGAATCCTGAGAGAAGTTATCACGAAATACATAAGTATTTTTTGAAAAAAATGTCAAAAGTTCATTTCCTTCAAAATGAGAGTTGAATACATATAGTGTAGCATTAACTGAAATTGGTGCAACTAAGAAGGTATAGGATTCAACCACCAATTTATTTAATTTAATTTAATTTTAAAAATAGAAAATATTGAATATGAACCTTCAAATTACTTTGGACCTTCAGTAATTAAGATTCTTGGGAGTGACTCTGGTTTTCGTCCTTCTTCATTTGAGCCTTGTGAAGTATAACTGTTATCATTTGTTGGAGGGTATTCTCTGACTGTTTGGTCTTATCCCTGTCATAGGTCCCTGTACTTAGACAGCTTTGGAATTCTCATCACTCACACAGCGTTGTCCAACCTAGAAAGAGGCCATTGGGTGGTATGATAATTGCATGCTACGCTACTCAAATCGCTCAATATTCGAGACCATGGAACCTGACTCTACGTACTTTCTGTGGATTTAACAATGCAACTGATATGGATCAGTTCAATGAGGGTCTTAGGGGCATAGTGGATGGTCTCAGAAGCAAAGCTGCATCTGGTAATTCCCTTAAGAAGTATGCTGCAGGAAGCGCAGCTGGTCCAAGCTTTCAAGCAGAATTTTCTCGTTAGCCATCATGCTTTTACTGATTTGGTGCTGTTAATCAATCTTAAATCACCTTTTAATAACTTATATTGATTAAACTCTTTTCCCACCTGTGGCTGAAATTGACGATGAAATTGAACCAATTGAGACATTGCAATTCAACTTTGACATCATCAGAATGGCTACATTTTACAAGGTAAGAATATGCGGCTACGTTTTAGATAAATGTTAGTTCTCAGATTCTGGACTTGTTTTATTCAATGACTATTTGCTCCGAATTCACATGTATCAGACTCTGATATATTTTCAGGGTAAGCTTTCCAATGGCCAAGAAGTTGCGGTCAAAAGATTATCTATGAATTCAGGACAAGGAGATGTAGAATTTAAAAAAGAACTGCAGTTAGTGGCCAAGCTACAGCACCGAAATTGAGTCAAACTACTAGGTTTTAGTTTGGAAAGAAAAGAAAGGTTACTGGTCTACGAGTTTATTCCCAATAAAAAGCCTTGATTACTTCATATTTGGTAAGTTCGATCTTATTACTCATTTCTGCTTAATGGTAATTGCATAATTATTGTAGACATAGTTTAAAAGGTTATTCTTTGGCTTGGTTTAGTAGATCCAATTAAGCGTGCACATTTAGACTTGGAAAGGCGGTATAAAATCATAGGAGGCATTGCTAAAGGTCTTCTTTATCTTCATGAGGATTCGAGACTACGGATTATTCATCGTGATCTCAAAAAAAGCAACATTCTGTTGGATGCGGAAATGAATCCTAAGATATGATATTGGATTTTGGCATGGCAAGATTGTATCTTGTGGATCAGACTCAAGCAAACACAAGTAGAATTGTCGTAACTCAGTGAGTACGTACCATGATATGAAAGTGTTAATTAATTGTTTTCCTCAGTCCTTACTCCTTACCAACCAAAATGGATGAAAATTTTGTACTAATTGAGCTTGACGTTATTGACATGTAGCTGATATAGGGCACCCGAATATATAAGGCAAGGACAATTCTCTGTGAAGTAAGATGTTTTCAGTTTTGATGTAGTGGTTCTAGAGACAGTAAGTGGCCAGAAAAATAGCGGCTTTCAACATGGAGACCATTGTAGAGAATCTAATAAGCTTTGTAAGTCTCTTTTTTCTTTTCAACGTTTTCTTTCTTACTCTTTTTAAGTATAAGGTTAGAAGTTGTGAACTAAGTGCTAAAATTTTCAGCAATTTTGCAAATCCTTTCAGGCCTGGAAAAACTGTAGGGAGGGAACAGCACCAAATCTCATAGACACCACATTGGATACAAGTTCAAGAAACGAAATGATGAGATGCATCCACATTGGTTTACTGTGGTGTTCAGGGAAATTTAGCTGACAGACCAACCATGGCTTCTGTTGTACTCACGCTTAATAGCTACTCTCACACACTCCCTGTGCCTTCAGAGCTTGCCTTTTTTTATACACAGGAGAGACTTGTCAGATATTCAATCGTGGGAGTATAGTTCATCAGGCGCAACAGAATCGAAAAGCAAATCTGTCAAAGCATGCTCTAGTGAGGAATCAACATGAGCTTTTACCCTCGATAGAATTTAGTGATACATTACAGTCTTACAACTGACATTTTTTCTTTTTCTTTTACCGGAGGATAGTAACAAATTGGCCATTTTCCCATCTAGTATGTATATTTTCCATCTACATCCTGAATTTATTTTTAAGTTGTTGAGTTTTGGCATTTGTTTGTTGCTCTGATGATGACATGTTAGTTAATAAGTAATAGCTACCTACCGTTGATGTTACCCTTATACTATAGAAACCTATTAGATTGTGTGGGCATTGGCCGTTGTGTATATATCGAACTTAGAATGAAGAAATTTTTTTATACTCCTAGGGTATCTATATATATATTGCACTTAACTTTCTTCATTTGATAATTTTTTCTTATTTTTAAATAAAAAGGTTTTTAATTCACGAAAAAGATAAACATGAAATAATGGTGAGTGCTATTTTAAAGGAACGAGTGTGTACTATGGAAATACTGAAGAAATTTCATTTAGAATGCTTGGGTGCCTTGTGAGAATGTGCAACATATATGTGGGTTATATATCTTAGTGGGCAAGTCTCGTGGCACAGATTAGATTAGATAATACTACAAAAGTTTTGATAGGACAAAATGTTATGAATTTTGTGATTAATTTAGATACACGCTCATGTGCGTTGCACCTGCATTTTAAATTTCTTTTAAGAAAAAAAAAAGTATGAAATTTTTGGAAGTAAGGAAGAAAATACCAGGAAGCTTGAATATATGTGGCTCTAAATTTGACAAGGAAATCGATGGTGACTGGTGTACTTTGCCGTAAATTACTCGTTAACTCCTGTCACATCACATTCATCCACCTTTCCTAATTCAGAATTGTTCAAAGTCCATCCGAAGCTTCGTTCGGTGGTCAACTAAGTCGTTAAACTTTGTTTCTTAGATCTAAAAAATAAAAGAATAAAAATATAAAAAATTATTGAATCAAAGTAGAATGCAAAAGATGAGTCTTATTGGAACGTATCATTTCACTTTATTTTTTTATACATAACATATAAAAATAATCACCCCTCCCTTAGTTTTAAATAACCCGACATCCCTTTCTCATTTTTCAAATTTCATCTCCTTTTCAATAACCTCCTCCCTCTCTCAGTTTTAAATCACCCGAGACCGCTTCCCCCATTATCCAAATTTCATCTTCTTTTCAATAATCCTCCCCCCACTCAAACTCTATCTCTTTCTTCCTAAATTTTCATCTCTCAATCTTTCCCTTTTCTTCTTCTATTGTTTTAAAATTTATAAAATTTATTACATCCTTGTGTCATTCCCAAGCATAAAAAGGGTTAAAAAATTAAAAATTATTGTGGTTTCCTCAAAACCTTAGATTTGCTAAATTTGGGGATTTTGCCCAATCTCTTATTCTTTTATTTTAAATGTGTAAATCCTCTGGAAAATATGATAGTTAATTCTTTCAACAACATATTTAAATAAATGCATTTCAAAGGGTAAAAAGTTCACGTTCACTTTTCTAACATCATAATAAAACTTGTCCAAATAAATAATAAAATTATCTCGGCTCAAAACAAGATTGTCTAAGTCTTCATGAAATCAATATAAAAATCTATACATCAATGTCACATCCTATCAGAGCATTGTGTTTCAGCGTTTTCTAATATAAGGTTTTCCATAATCATTCACCTAACCATCTACTCCCACGAACACAAAATTTGATATCATCACAGAATCCAAACACAAATAACACACGGGGAATGAGTTATCACATTCTTAACTAATAGAGAGAAACAAGACAACATAGATATACATACCATATAATGAAATATAACTTACTTAAACATAACTTACGTCATTCCATCACATGTCACGTAACACCACGCCTCAACCCAACACGCCTCATTTATTTTCTCATCATTCACATATTCAAGGGTGAACCACAATATCACTCAACCAATCAATATCAATTAATACACAGTGTTATGCAACAAATATACTAAGACTCAGTCCTATATGCAATGTGGTACCATGTTAGTGAAAAACCTCATCGACGCCTAGGAGTACATGACAAGACAAACCACACACTAGTAAGTCAGATCACTCTCACTAGGTAAAATCATAGGAAGACCAGTTAAGATCATACTGTTTCGTGATAATGCTCCAACCATGTGAGATCGACACAGACTTAAAGGAACATTCAAACTGAGTGTATTTACCTTCAAGGCCTAGACTCCGAAGAGTCTATTAGGGCATCTCCCTCTTGATTTAGGTCCAACCCAAAAAATATTTTAACACACAGACTCTATCTATGAATTGTACAAAACACACAACTCCTTGATTGTTTTCAAAATAATTTTATCTCGTCGTGCTTGTGATTAAACTTGTCAGGTCCCCACAGTGGTTCCCATCACAATACTTGTCGCCTTTAAAAGGTCTTATAGTTGTGTGATTGTACGATTCCCAGCTCACAACTTAGTGCACACAACATCGCAATGCACATATATATTACAAGTCAATACATACTTAATTTATCACATACACCCAGTCTCGATCACAATGCTATAATCTCAATTTAACATTTTATCAAACCTCATGAATCATATACACTTTACTTATGAACTATATGCAATACACACAACTACTTAACTATTTTCAACATTAATTTAACTCGTTGTGCCTCAAAGTGATTCAACTCGTCGGGTTCCCACAGTGAATCCCATCACAATACTCGTCATGCAAGAACTCGTCTCCCTTAAAGGGTCTTACAATTGTGAGATTGCACAGTTCAAAACTCACAGCTCAATACATATAACATTTCAATACACATGTATCTCATCATTCATTACAAGTTCAATTTGTCACTTACTCACAATTTGAATCACCATTTCATAATTTCAATATAACAATTTATACAAATTCTTCTCACAACATGGGGAGTAAAATCCCTCAAATAATTTCACACAATCATATTAAAATCAATGAATCAAAATCATAAGTCAAAAATACGAAAACACCAAGAGCACTCAAGTTTATCAATCAATTCGCATCAGAACATCAATTGGTTCATCAAGCACAACAATATTGTATTTATAATCATAAAGGAAAATTATAATTCAATAAGCATCTCAAAATAAATCTTAATTAAATCCTCTAAGGATCCCTACACATGTTCACTCTAACCCCAATTATGATAAATTCATCTCTTACATCTAAGCAGGCTCACGTGTGTATTTCGACAGTAATAGCGATATCTCTAGCGGTTTCTTAATATTTCTCAAGTTTTTTCTTTGGTTGCTCTACTAGGGTTTCCAAGCGTTAAATAGAAGGAGAAGAGATTGAAGCTTTCATTCCACTGTCTACATACGATGAGTATTTATCCCTCCCCAAACATTATTTGAAAATCCCAACGGTTAATATTTGCAAAAATTAATTGCGAACCTTGTGTCAAAATTTCATAAAGATCCAACGGTTAGCGCTTCCAGAATTGTAGTTTTACTTAAACATGTTTGAGTGTATGCAGGAAAAAAAAAAGTTATGATGCGAAGGTCATTTCTCTCACCTCAGACATTGTTTCGTAAATTACAACGGTGAGAATGTTTGAAAGAGTTTCAAATCTAGTGCTAAAATTTTACAATGATCCAACAGTTAACAAATATGGGATCATCATTTTAATGAGACATGTTTGGATGTATTCAGGAAAAAAGAAAGAGTTTTGGGAGAAAAAAAAGGAAAAATGAAATTTGAGAAGAGAAAACATAGGAATGTATCATTAATGTGATCTAATATGTCTCTATTTATATCTAGAGTACTCCAAACTTATTATTTATTCTATTTATTTATTTTATAAAAAACTATTTTATTTCTTATCAAATGAATAAATAAAGTATTTTTTTTATTTTCTTTCAAACTATTATTTTAATTAATACATCTATTTCTCATTATTTATTTCATTATAAAAATCTCATCATTTTTCTAAAACTTTATTTATTTTACGAAAAAAATGAGGTGTTACATAGAGAGAATTCTTCATTTTGAAATTTAAATGATCTCTTATATATATATATATATATGCTAATGATGTAATTAAGATATTTTGAAACACTTTGATGATTAATATTTATGACCAATATCACTATTAGTTGATATTTTAGACAATATGCCAATGGTATGTGTTGTGACATATGTGTGTATATATAGATAGATAGATAAAGAGAGAGAAAGAAAGATTTGTCTGGATATTTTATATATTTTTACAAATTATTTAATATAGGATAGGCTAACTAGACTAAAAAAATTATTGTCAACGGTCATGTTCCATGGATCGTGACACTTATTAAAAAAATTATTGTCAACGGTCATGTTCCAATCAAATTTAAAGTCTAATATGTTAATGTTAAGGGGGGCCCTCTTTTTGCCCTCTTTTTTCAACCAAGTTTCTTCCGGGCAATATGTAAAAAACACGTAAACAGTCGCAATGCTCACGGGCCTTGTCAAAAGTTAAATGTTCAAATTCCAACTTGTGGAATATTATAAGTTTTAGTCATGAATGGACTGTACATATATACCTACCTTCAATTAATCTTCCCTTTATTATTTCTTAGTACCTTACTCCAGTAGGACAACTATGGCCATGGTTTCAAGAATGCCTATATTCCTTTGTATCCTTGTCATACTCATATCCATATCTCAATCTAACGCCCAACCAGGATTCTTATACCACTTCTGTATCAATGACAAGGGTAATTACAGTGCTAACAGCACCTACCAGAATAACCTCAACACCCTTTTGTCCAACCTCTCTTCCAACACACAGATTGACTATGGCTTCTACAATTTTTCTTATGGCCAAGAAAGTGACAGAGTAAACGCAATTGGGCTCTGCAGAGGAGATGTTAAGCCAGATGCTTGCCGCATCTGCTTTAATGATTCCAAAGTGCTTCTCACGCAACTGTGTCCAAATCAGAAGGAGGCAATAGGGTGGTATGACAATTGCATGTTACGCTACTCCAATCGCTCAATATTTAACACCATGGAAGCCTTACCTAGTTTCTCCATGCGGAACCATGGTAACACAACAGATGTTGATCAATTCAATCAAGTGCTGAGGACCTTGCTATATAGCCTCGTAGGCCAAGGTTCATCAGGGGACTCCCGGCATAAGTTTGCTGCAGCAAATGTTTCAGGACCAGGCTTTGAAACTATATATGGTCTTGTGCAGTGTACACCTGACTTGTCAGAACAAGAATGCACTTCATGCTTGGTTGATGCTATCTCAGAAATTCCACGATGTTGTGATAGCAAGAAAGGTGGTAGAGTTGTAAGACCCAGCTGTAACTTCAGATATGAGACATACCCCTTTTACACTCCTACCAATGTTGCAATACCACAAGCACCAGCACCAAAGGTGTCTGCTCTTCCTCCTTCATCAACAGATACATTGTCCCCAGAAGGTAAACGTGAACTAGTAATTGTACTTAAAAGTAGTTTCTTCTTATGGATGTTTATAGGTAGAACCAACAAAATTGAAACACTTGTTGGTGGCCGCCTTTTCCTGGAACTAGTTAATTATTTTCAATCCTAGAAATATAATAATAAGATTGAAGTTCTGTTTTGGCAGGGAAGAGCAACACATCTCTAATTGTAATAGCAATAGTCGTGCCAATCATTGCCTTTGTCATACTAGTAATTCTTATACTCATCTATTTAAGAATGAGGAGGTCAAGGGAACACATCGAAGGTAAGCAAACATGGCATTCTCTTTTAATATGTTATTTGTCGATTTGGGCCTTCCCTGTGTGCCATGAAATTTATATGGCAAAACTCAAAATGTCTACTATGGTTGCTACCCACGAAATGACAAAATATGAATTTAGAGTAATCGAATAACTTCTAAGAGTTCTAGTTCCTATAGAGTTAGCAGAATAATAGAATATGAAATATTTTTTCCACTATTATAAAAAAATGCATGGTTCTATCACAATCGGGAAATAGTAATGAAAGAAAAGTCAACTGCAACAAGCCTTTAAGTAAGTTTGCATATAATAAAGTGCAATTGGCAAGAGTAGATTTTTTTTTAAATGTGTTAAAATCAGCTTATTCTAAATAATTCACTGTACAATTTCTGATTTTCATAATGTAAATTGTTGAACTATAATAAATTGCATTTATATTATAAATTCTATCAAGTTCCTAAATAAAAGTTATTATAATCATAAATAAAGCAAATAAGCTATTTTAATCAGAAAATTTTCCAAAAAAGAACCAGAATTCCATTTTGTGAACTGACTGGTTGCAACTCATTCCCAGTTGAACTTGAAAATGATGATGAAATTAGATCAGCGGAGACATTGCAATTGGACTTCTCCACAATCGTGGCTGCTACCAACAACTTTTCTGATGCAAATGAGCTAGGACAAGGAGGATTTGGACCTGTTTATAAGGTAAATATAACTGTCACAAAAAAAATGTATATCACATCTACAAAATGTGGTATAGCTGATATAGGCTGGTTGCCTCGACTTAGTTTCATCAAATTTGAATTTTCAGGGTACGCTCTCCAATGGAAAGGAAGTTGCAGTCAAAAGGTTGTCTAGGAATTCTCTCCAAGGTGACATAGAGTTTAAGAATGAAGTTCTATTAGTAGCCAAGCTTCAGCACAGAAATTTAGTTAAGCTACTAGGATTTTGTTTGGAAAGAAGTGAAAGGCTACTGGTGTATGAATTTGTCCCCAATAAAAGCCTTGATTTCTTCATATTTGGTTAGTCAAAACTTTCGGTTGATGAGAATGTACATCTGTTCTTCCATTTCTGTAACACAGTTCAGTGTCAAAACACTCTTATTTTGTATAATATATCTTGGCTTTGGTTTTCAGATCAAAACAGACGAGCACAATTGGATTGGGAAAAGCGATACAAAATCATAGGAGGCATTGCTAGGGGCCTTGTATACCTTCATGAGGATTCACGATTGAGGATTATTCACCGTGATCTCAAAGCAAGCAACATTCTCTTGGATGCAGAGATGCATCCTAAGATATCAGATTTTGGTATGGCAAGATTATTTGAAGTGGATCAAACTCAGGGAAATACAAGTAGAATTGTTGGAACCTTGTAAGTGTTAAAATGTTCTATGGCAAATATGTTATACTAATCACTGTCTTCAATCATAAAAAATAAATAAAATATCTTCAAGATGATCTTTACAAAGTTGTTGATATTAGCATGTAATTGAGCTAATGAGCTCGCCCATGTTGATATGCAGTGGATATATGGCACCAGAGTATGCAATGCATGGACAATTCTCAGTGAAATCTGATGTTTTTAGTTTTGGTGTGCTGATTCTCGAGATTGTAAGTGGCCAGAAAAATAGTTGGGTATGTAAAGGGGAGAATGCAGGGGATCTACTAACCTTTGTAAGTAACAAACCTTCTTTCCATAACTTGTTTAGTTGTTTTCCTTTTCCTTAGAGGTTATGTCCAATTAGTTAAGTATGAAATGTAAATTATAAGACTGAATCCGAATCAATGTTTCTATTATTGATCAAATGCTTGCAGACATGGCAAAACTGGAGGGGAGGGACAGCCTCAAACATTGTTGATCCCACAATTACTGATGGTTCGAGAAATGAAATAATGAGATGTATCCACATTGCGTTGCTTTGTGTTCAGGAAAATGTGGCTGATAGACCAACCATGGCTTCTGTTGTACTTATGCTTAACAGCTACTCTGTTACGCTTCCATTGCCCTCACTGCCTGCTTTCTTCATTGATAGTAGAAGTTTTCCAGCCATTCAATCAGAAGAGTATAATCCAATGGCAGCAGGAGCATCAGATGAATCAAATGCTCGATCTGTCCAAGAATCAATAAACGAGGCTTCCATTACTGAGCCATTTCCTCGCTAGAGTTTACTGAAAAAAGTGTCACCTTCAGACTTATAGTCACCAATTTTTGATTTCTTATTTCTCTTTTTAACTGTACCCAATACCCATAATAAACTTGATTTAAGATTCTCTTTTTTAATACTAGCGCAGTCGTATAACGAAAGTCATATAAAAGAGGAAGAAGGTTAAAAACAAGACACATTCATGTTACTAACTATTATTCCTTCTTGTCCATTATATAAGAAACATTTTGGTGCATTTTTTATTCTAATTATAAGAAATATAAACTTTAAATCATTGATTTTTATTCCCTTATTTTATAAAATGTTTCAAAGTCTGGAACAAAGTAAAAAATTCTACAATACTCTTATTTCATTATCTTGGGTCTGGACGTGGCATAAAGCTAAATTTATTTTGAATGGGTAGGTACGATAGTGTTTGAATTTCATGCCCAAAGCTTCCAGCTGTCTAGAGTTTGGTCTGTACTAAAGCAAATCCATCCTCTCCAACCAAATTTTTTGTGTAACTAAAATTAAGTCAAATCCTAACCATTGAAATTGGTTATTACACAATAATTAAGAAACAGAGAATATGATGATTCAATGGTATGCATCCGTGGTCAAGTGAATGACTAATTGCGGGTCAAACATAAACAAATTGTCAGATCTCAAGAACTATGAAAGCCAACAAGTGTTGAAAACAAATTAACACACATTATTACAACATCTAGACCATGGTCTCTCCAAAAGTACTTTCTTTCTTTTTTCTACTTTTTACTCTGATATCTCAAGCTACTGCCAAGCCAGAATACCCATACGCTGTTTGCATCACAGAAGGTGGAGATTATGCCCCTAATAGCACCTACCAGACCAACCTCAATACCGTTCTTTCAAGGATCATTTCCACCACACAAAATGATTATGGCTTCTACAATTCCTCCTATGGCCAAGAACCCGACAGAGTCTACGCAAATGGGCTTTGCAGAGGAGATGTTACCCCACATGCTTGCCTTACTTGCCTCAACAATTCTCATTTACTTCTCCTAAAGCAGTGTCCACATCAGAAGCGTGCAATAGGAGGATATGCTGAATGCATGCTGCACTATTCATATCGCTCGGTACTAGGTTACTATGATTCTGATTTCCGGGTCTACTTGCAGAGTAAAACTAATGTAAAAGATTGGGATCAGTACAGTTACGTGCTGATGAAGTTGCTGTCAAGACTAAAAGTGAAAGCTGCAACAACTGATTCCTATCTGAATCGTAAATATGCTTCAGGAAATGCAACAATTCCGGGTTCTCAAACTATATATGCCGTTGTTCAGTGCGCACCTGACTTGACAGTGGCACAATGCAACGACTGCTTAGATGGTGCCATTTCAGAAATACCAAAATGTTGTAATCACATGTCAGGTGGTGTGGTTATTAAATTCAGGTGTAACTTCAGATACGAGAGCTCTAGGTTTTATGAGCCAACGGCTGATACACTAACACTACAATTGTCACCACAAGGATCTCCATCTCCTTCACCTACACCAGCATCTACAACTGCAAATTACCCAGAGAGTACTTATCATGGTATTAACTATTACAACATGGCTAGAAGTATGTGAGGTTTAACTTTACTTATGATGTGTCAAATAGATGTTGCTAGATGAAGGGTTGAGCTTGAGGATCAATGTGTTATAAATACATATGTTAGGGGTGATTTTATTATTATTATTATTATTATGGCTTAATTGCAAAAATAATCTTTTTATTTATCCTAATTCACTAAATTGGTCCTCTTATAATTTAATTCACCAATTGAGTCTTTTTTTTTTTTTGATTTGATTATTTGAGTCTTCAATCCCAAAATTGGACATTAACTTGCTAATGGGTAACATTGACTGCACCGTCATAATAGGATTAAGATGTGTGATAGTCAATGTCCAACATGATTATGACACGTAACAATCATCGTTACCCATTAATAGTAAACGTCCAATTTTAAGATTGGAAACTCAAATAGTGAGATTGAAAGGAACGGAAACTCAATTGGTGAATTAAATTATAGGGAGGCTGATTTAGTAGTTGGGATAAATAGGAGGACTATTTTTTTTATTAAGCCTATTATTATCTAAGAAAAAAAAATTTTTAACTGAACTAAGTATTAAAGGAATTTTAGACTTACAAATTCCAGAAGCTTTGTGGTATCTTGAATTCCTTGTCTCTCTACTAAGTTTCATGACTAAATTCAGTTGTCTTCCAGATGAGGATTGTATTAATCATAACTGTTCTTGGGTTTATGCAGGAAAAGGCAACAAATCACAAGCTGCAATCGCTAAATATGTTGTGCCTATTGTTGTCTTTGTTGGGTTTCTGATCTTTGTTTGCATCTATTTAAGAGTGAGAAAGCCAACAAAACTGTTTGAGAGTAAGTTCAGATATTTATTTAATGTTTGATGTAAGTGTCAATTAATATTTTCTCCTGTGTTTTCTTTCTTTGGTCGTGTGAGACCTAATAAAAATATGAAAAAACAGTTTTGTTTTTCTCCTCATTGACAGAGGATATGTCATTCGATGGAAATTTTTTCTTAAATAAATTGCTTACATGTTCCGTGAGTTAAGAACAAAAGCCCAAAAGGGAATATAATTATTTTCTAGAAATAAATTGCTCACATGTTCTACTTGATCTCTAATTGAAGAATTGTTTTGTAAGCATTTACTTTTGCAAGCTAAACTATCCATTTGACAAACTTGCCTGTTCAAAACTTAAAACTCCCTTCCCCATCTAGGTGAAGCTAAGGTTGATGATGAAATTGAGCAAGTAGGGTCATCACTTTTTGACTTTGACACCATCAGAGTCGGTACAAACAACTTCTCCCCTGCCAACAAGCTAGGACAAGGTGGATTTGGACCTGTTTACAAGGTAAAGTTGCATTATTACAATTAAAATAATCTGTATATCAAAATGTGGTACGTCCAGATTGTTGGCAAATTTTACATGCATATAACACTTTTAGTCTGTTACCGTGACATCTTCAGGGGATGCTCTTCAATGAACAAGAAGTAGCAATCAAAAGGTTATCTAGCAATTCTGGCCAAGGAGAAATTGAATTCAAGAATGAAGTGCTATTAATGTCCAGGCTTCAGCATCGAAATTTAGTTAGACTCCTTGGTTTCTGTTTTGAAAGAGAAGAACGACTCCTTGTCTATGAGTTTCTTCCTAATAAAAGCCTTGACTACTTCTTATTTGGTAAGTTGGCTCCTTCTTAAACTTGAAATCTATTACTTTATGTCTTTTGCATGACTACATGAACAAAGGTTTAGACTGCAGTTTAAAACTTTAAATGATTGTACTCATGTTGCCATGTAGACCCCATCAAGCGTGCACATTTGGACTGGAAAACACGCTACAAAATAATTGAAGGCATTGCACGTGGCCTTCTTTATCTTCATGAGGATTCTCAGAGGAGGATTATTCACCGTGATCTCAAATTGAGTAATATTCTTTTAGATGCCGATATGAATCCTAAGATTTCAGATTTTGGCTTTGCAAGGCTGTTTAATGTGGATCAAACTCTGTTTAATGCAAGTAAAATTGCAGGAACCTAGTAAGTATTGAAATATTATAGGGTATTTAGTTTCAGATCTATATCCTTGACTAAGACAGATGTGGAGCATGGATAATTATCAAGAGAACAAGTAATGTTTGTAATTTGTATCTAATTGAGCCTGTCCTTATTGACATGCAGCGGATACATGGCACCTGAGTATGCAAGGCATGGAAAACTCTCAATGAAGTTAGATGTCTTTAGTTTTGGTGTAATAATACTAGAGATTGTAAGTGGCCAAAAGAATGGTGGATTTCGTAATGGAGACAATGTGGAGCATCTATTAAGCTTTGTATGTCTACCTTCTTTACCTTCTCTGTCTTTATCAGGTTTATAATAGAAAACTAGGCATTAACTAATCCACTTGAAATGGTAGAAGTGAAAAACTGGAACTAATGTTTTTTAAGATGAACTACTTGCAGGCTTGGACAAACTTGAGGAAAGGAACAACAGCTAATATTATAGATCCCACCTTAAATAATGCTTTCAGAGATGAAATAGTTAGATGCATTTACATTGGGCTACTTTGTGTTCAAGAAAAGGTTGCTGATAGACCAACAATGGCTTCAGTGGTGCTTATGCTTGAGAGCCACTCTTTTGCTTTACCAGTTCCATTGCAACCAGCTTATTTTATGAACAACAGTTGTTTATCAGACATCCAGTTTTTGGGGTGCAGTTCTGCGGAAACAGGATCAAATGAACAGAGAAGTAACTCTGCTGATGTATCAGCAAATGAGGCTTCAATTAGTAGTCTATATCCTCGGTAGATATGAATCATGCTAAGATGACATTCTTTTTACATGTTATGTATGAGTAAGAGAATATATTCACCATTCACTATAAGAAAAAATAATAATCAAATACGATATTTTTTTTAATAAAAATTAATAATGTCTACTAATATTTTTTAAAGTTCAAACTGAAAGTGATAATCTTTTATTTTTAAGTTATCTTTTTTCTTCAAAGTTTTTCAATAATGACTTTACATTGCAATCCAAAATATCATTATTATGTTTCGTTCGGTAGTGATATTGAAGTCTTTCCTCCTTTTTTTTTTTAATACACCAGGCCTAACTTAGAAGATATAACAAGCTGGGGAAATTTAATTATGGAAAAGCTCCTTATGTTTTAAAAAAAATTAATTACATGTTAAATTTTGACAAAATATTTACAATGTATTGTTTACATAAATCCATTAAAAAGTGTATGAATGCATATATTTTATAATTTATAATGAGATGATCACATTAATCTCGGTTGAAGTTACTTTGAGTTACAATTACAATATTTTAATTAGGAGATTATAGCTTAATGAATGACTTTATCATTTTTAAAGCTTGTGTTTATGTTTTATAAAAATAATATAATTCTAATACACTCGATATAAAATATTTTACAGTGTTAATTAGTTAGAAATAATTTAAGATATGATTCTTAAATCAATTATTACAACAATTAATAATTCTTAATTATATAATAATCCGTTATTAAATAATATAAAAAATATTTCCAATATTTTATTTAAATTCTTATAAAAAGGTGAAAAGGAAGGCATGAGTGTTTATTAAAAAAAAATTATAAATATAATGATGTCAAACTCATGAGAAGTTTCTTTTTCAATGCTATTAATCCTTTTCTTTTATTATCTTAACATTGATAATCAATTTTCTTTTAAGGCAAAAAATGTGATATTAACAAATAATAGTGATTGATAGAGTTATTAAAAATATTAATTATTAAAAAATTTAATAAAAATTATTAATCACAATCTTTTACCTCCACCATCACTTGTGACATCATCGTCGACAATATCATGTTAGAATTAATAATTTTTTGTTGAAGTTTTTTTAATGATCAATAGTTTTTATTCAATTTATAATATACTTAATAATTCTATTAATTATAATTATTGGTTAATAATTACTGGAAGAATCGAAATCATTAATTTATAAAATTAGGAGATTAAAATCATGAGTTTAAGAAATTAAGAAACCAAAATTATGATTTATTTAAAAGAAAAAGGTGATGTGAAAAGAAAATAAAGAAGAAAACGATAAAAAAAAAAATGTGAACACTTTAAAAGTTTGACCATTAATTTTCCGCTTAATCGGGACTAGTAGTTCGCCATAGCCCACGGCAGTTTGTGAACACTTTAAAAGGTTGACTATTGACCAGTTTTTTTCTTGTAAATTATTAATAAAAAATGTTAAATGTACACCTTTATTTTAGAATGAACAGAAGTAGAAAAAAAGGTGATGCGAAAAGAAAAATAATATTAATATGAAAAGAAAATAAAGAAGAAAATGATAGAAAAAGTGAATCAATAAATATATAACATATTTGGATCAGCTGCATTAATCCAATTCTCCGCTAAATTCATGTCAAAAGGGACGTAAAAGAAATTTAAAGTTGCTATATATCGGTGATGTTTGCCTAGCAAAAAGATACTAACTCATGCATGGATAATTCAAATGATGATATGAATTCTAACAAGGATAACTTTTAATGATAAATTCATGATACTAATAAATTTATGTACGGATAATTCAAATGATATGAATTTCTTCATCAGCTGCAAAATCGTAAAACATACCATTGAATAATTTTGGTCCACTGATTTAAGTCTGTTCAAAACCGAGTTCGGGAATCCATTAACAACGTCAATTGAAAGTTGCCATCGGGGTTTCCACGCTTTGCCCTGCTCTTGGTCAACGTAAAAAAGAAAAAAAAAAAGAATTCTGCAAGCCGCAGAAGAAGACTTTTGTGTATAAACTGTAAGCTATTCTAACTATATTGTAGAAAACTTATTGAAATAAGTTAAAAATAATTTGAGTATATTATAAAATATTTTTATAAATTCTTTCAAACAGTTACACAAGCATTTATGTTATAAGATAAGTATAAATAAATTGTAAATAATCTCTTTTATACAGAGCTAAAATAGATGTAACAAAATACAATTATCATAAAATGCTACAAATACTCGACTGATTTCAATGCTGTACAAGTACATGTACCAAAAAATAGGGCAGTACAAGTACATTTCATAATGATCTGAATTTGCCAATAGTTTATACTTTATACGCAGACTTCTTCCCTTGGGGAATCTTTCCGCAAGTGATATATAAAAGTTTAAAAATTTGTTTGGATTCACGTTAAATTATGTTATCTCACCTTAAAATATTAGCTAGTGTAATTTAAGTTAAATTTTCATATATTATGATCAAATGTTAAAGAATTAATTTTGAGTTTGGAATTTATTTTAAATTGAAACAATTTTAATTAGAGAAAAATTTATATTGAATTTAATTATTAAATTTAATTACTTTTTTATAAAAAAAATAACATAAACACTTTACTTTAAAAATAATTTTGTTCAAAATCAATTTTATAAATACTGACTCAAAGAAGACACAATGACTGTTTCAACTTTCAAATAAACTAGGAAGGAGTATGAGACAATGGTTGCACATGGGTTTAAAAATAAAACTATGGGTTCATTAATTATGGGAGCTTGCCATCAATCTTCTCTTTGTTACATCCTATTCATTCACAATTTCAGGATGGCTGCTATGGCCATAGTTTCTAAAACTTTGCTCTTATTTGTTATTCTCCTTGTCCTTCTCAATATGTCTCTAGCCACAGCACAGCCAAACTTCGTAAAATATTACTGTATTGACAAAAATGGCAACTACACTGCTAACAGCACCTTCCACGCCAATCTCAACACCCTTTTGTCCAACCTCTCTTCCAACACTGAAATTGACTATGGCTTCTACAATTTCTCCAATGGCCAAAACTCTGACAAAGTCAACGTTATTGGGATGTGTAGAGGAGATCTTAAGCCAGAATCTTGCCGAAGTTGCCTCAAGAATTCAAGAATCCTTCTCACACAGCTTTGCCCAAACCAGAAGGAGGCAATTGGGTGGTATGATCAGTGCATGTTGCGCTACTCTACCCGCTCAATATTTGGAATTATGGAATCTGATCCTTGGTATTTGATATGGAACAACAGAAATGCAACAAATGAGGATCAGTATAATGAAGTTGTCGGGGACCTTCTGAAAAGTCTAGGAAACGGAGCTGAAGCAGGTGATTCTCACCGTAAGTATGCTCAAGCAAACAAAACAGGTCCAAACTTTCAAACTGTATATGCTCATGTTCAATGCACACCTGATTTGTCAGAGTTGGAATGCAATCAGTGCTTGTTTATTGCAATATTATATATCCCAAACTACTGTGCTGGTAAGGTACGTTGCAGAATTTTCGAACCTAGTTGTAATCTTAGATTTGACACCACCCCATACTTTGATCCTATTACTACCATGAATGCGCCGCCTTCGCTGACACCGCAACCATTTCCTTCTCCTCCTCCATCCATTCCTGCCAGGTTCAAAAAAGGTTCTCACTTCCATCATGACATATCCATGCTACTTAACTTGATCGAGTTACTGATATATTTTATTTTGGTTACACCACACATTCACTGACTAGTATATTATGCATAATAGTTATTCAACTTTCAATTTTCCCATTTTGGAATTTGTTTCCTTTCACAATCAGACAGGCATGTCTACTTTTGTGGTTTCATTAAAATTTTACGAGCAGGGTCTTTCATGTTATTATTCTCATGATGCAAATATTTTTTTTTTCAGGTATGAGCAAATCAGGGCGAACTGTCATTGCCATAATTATGCCAATTGTCTCCATAAGTACATTTGTCATCTTTACGTGCATGTATTTAACAGGAAGGAATAGGAAGAATTTTGAAAGTAAGTTGATAGAAAATAAAGAGGAAACTATAGAAAAAATAAAATATTTTATTACTTTGTCACAGGCTATATGAGGAAGTTCGATAGAGTGACACATAATCATTACATAACTTAATTAAAATGCTGAATGGGCATAATACCAAGGGTAAATGCTTAATGGCTACGCAAAACAGAATAATACTCTTTAACAAAAATATATTCCTTAATACATAGTGACTCACAACCCTTCATCTCCTCCTTGAGACTATTTTTTCTAATTATTATTTTTAACACGGTATAATTTTTTGCTACGACGGTTAATTTTGAACTCAAGGCTACAATGTTGCAACGGAATGTTCATTAATTTATAATAGATTTTTTTTTCAGTTATAAAATTCTTCTTACTATCAAATAATTGGGAAATAAAATTTGTATAGTACAAATGAAACAAAATCTGCAAGTCAAATGATGAGGAATTCAATCATCAGGAAGAAAAAAAAAGATTTGCTGCAACCCCAGTCTTGGATATCATTTAAAGAACTCACTTAAACTTACATTCCTCAGGTGAATCTGAAGCTGAATATGAAATTGAACCAACTGAGACATTACAATTGGACTTCCAAACCATTATAGACGCAACAAATAACTTTGCAGATGCAAATAAGGTTGGACAAGGTGGATTTGGACCAGTCTACAAGGTAGGATAACACTTACAAGATTGAGCTAAACATGACCTCTTTGTCGCAACGTAGTTAGCTTAACTAAGTAGATAGCAGTGAGTTAAACATACCATAACTCTTGAGTATTTTCAGGGTAGGCTTCCCAATGGCAAAGAAGTTGCTATCAAACGGTTGTCCAGGGGTTCTGGCCAAGGAGATATAGAATTCAAAAATGAACTGCTATTAGTAGCAAAGCTGCAACACCGAAATTTAGTAAGACTATTGGGATTTTGTTTGGAAACAGGAGAAAGGATACTGGTGTACGAGTTTCTTCCCAATAAAAGCCTTGACTACTTCATATTTGGTAATACCATTTCTGCTTGTCTTCCCTGTATATCACTTTTTGGTTGATAGAAAAAGTAAAATAAATATTCTAACATAATTGAAAACATGATGTTTCCTTTGGCATTGTAGATCCAATCAAACGTTTATTTTTGGATTGGGAAAGACGTTACAAGATTATAGAAGGTATTTCTCGAGGTCTTCTTTATCTTCATGAAGATTCAAGACTGCGTATTATTCATCGTGATCTCAAAGCAAGCAACATACTCTTAGACGATGAAATGAATCCTAAGATATCAGATTTTGGCATGGCAAGATTGCTTGTTGCAGATCAAAGTCTCGGAAATACAATTAGAGTTGTTGGAACCTTGTAAGTATCATAATATGCTAAAAGCATATAAGTTTTTCCAATCGTTGTCCTTTGCATAAAAAATAAAGTAAGAAATTGTATGCTGTTTATCTTATTTAGTACATGTTAATATGCAGTGGATATATGGCACCCGAATATGCAATGCATGGACATTTCTCAGTGAAGTCAGATGTTTTTAGTTTTGGTGTACTAGTTCTTGAGATAGTGACTGGACACAGAAATGGTGATATCCATGACAGCGGTTACGTACAACATCTAATAAGTTTTGTAAGACTGCAATCTTTGAGTCACACTCACAATCTTCTTGGCCTTAAAATAGTACATGACATTGTATGAATTCTTGCAGGTATGGAGGAACTGGAGGAAAGAGACTGCCTTAAGTATTGTAGATCAAACACTGAGCAATTATTCTAGAAATGAAATAATGAGATGCATTCATATTGGATTACTGTGTGTTCAAGAAAACTTAGTCAACAGACCAACCATGGCAACCGTTGTAAACATGTTTAGCAGTAACTCTCTCACTCTTCCAGTACCCTCTCAACCTGCATATTCTATGAATGCTAGAGATCCATCGGATACAAGATTAGATGAATCAAGAAACAACTGCATGCAAGCATCATCAAATGAGGCTTCCATTAGTGAGTTAGATCCTCGTTAGAAAATTTTACTATAGTGTTGACGACACTCAAAAGCATTACTTGTTGATTTTAATTCAGCTCCCTCAAGCCAAAAGCATGCTTGTTGTTCCGTGATAGAAAGAAAGCATAACTTGTAGAATTCTCCAATCACATCAAAATCTAAGCTAGCCATTAATTTATATTAATACATCCAGAATGTAATAGTGTAATGAGGGGCTTTGTTAATTTATTTTAATAGAAGTAATTCATAATGCATAACAAAGGCTGAGCACTAGAGCAGTAATCCCTTCCCATCCGTTGAATCCCATAACATTGAAGTTCCAAAAAGGTAGTGATGGGTAGAAACAAAAGCATGTTCATTTTGGATATGATTATGTGATGAACACGTTTAATGCTCATACGTCAAGAAAGACATTTCAAAGTTGAAATCCTCAAGAAGACCAAATTTGCCAAAACTGAAAATGCGGAATCAGTAGAATTATATTTAGACCAGATTTGCATGGAAATTGTTTTCAAACCAAGCCTGCCTAGGTACAATCTGTTTGACATCAATTAATCAAAATAAGTTTGATATGAGGCTTTGCTTTGACTGTAATTTTAATGGCCTTATATTATAACTCATTCGTTAATTTAATTAAAATAGTTAATATAAGTTATCAAGTATATCTGCAGAAGGATGTGAGAACTCGTGCCTTAGGTAGAGAGCTAGACTCCAAAATCACAAAGAATCGAGAAGTTTTGTTTACAAGATATGTCAGTAATAATTACATAAAAAGGGGTGAGTTTAGATCAAGTGAGATCGAAGTAAACGTTTAGAATGAGATGACTCATGGTCTCCAACTGCATACAACTCTGTTTTTGCCACGTAACGGTTGCTAATAGTTTTATCTGGATCATAAGGATCACAACTATTTAGACAAAGCAGTCTATAACTACATATGATATGGTTAGTGGAGCACAGAATTAATTTATCAAAGAAAGAATGAAGAAACAAAAATGAAAGATAAGAAAGTGAGAAGAGAAAAAAAAAAAATAGGAACTAAAATAGTTGTTTATAGTGATTTGTTATAAAGAGGAAATGAATGAGAAGAAAGAACGAAGTATATATTTATTTATAAAATATAAGTAAAAAGAGATACAATAAAGGGAATAAAAATATATATAAAAATAAAACATTTTATTTATTACATAAATAAAAATAAAATATGTCAAAAATGAAAATTATTTTTATTTATTTATAGTGAATGTTATACAATATAATGAAAAGAAAAAGAAATAACTTGTTAACATAAAAAAAACAAACAATAAACAATAAAATATGAAAGATGAATTTAAAATATTAATAAGATTTAAAATTATTTATTTTATTCTTTAAAATAAAAATAATAATTTAATTATATTTTAATAAATATAAAAATATAAAAATATTTTTATTATTTTTAAGCTTTAAATATGTTTTTAATCTATGGATGTTTGCGATTTTTTTAATTTTAGTCTTTCTAAATCTTTTTATTTATTGTAAGTTTATATTATTTTTTTTAATTTGGGTCCTTATAAGTTTTGTGTTCATTTTTAGTTGTAATATCTAGTTATCTTTAGATCAATGACTATCTCCATAAATAAATTCAATATTTTTTAGTGTGTTTTAATTTCACTTACATATTTTTTGAAATTTTTTTCAAAATGTTATTAATCCAAAATTATTTTAAATTAAACAAATTTAACTATAGAGTTCTGCTATAAATAATATTAATTATTTTAAGTCATTGTAATATCTTATATTTATATGATTTCTGAATCCCTCTCATTCGAGTATATATTTGATTCATTAAGTATCTCTCCCTATAAAAGTTTGTCAGAAATGATTCTTTTATGTGTCTCATCTTTTTTCATTCGTAATACTCTTCGGTTAGTGGTTGTTATTGCTTGGGATGTTACATTAGTTATTATAAGTTTGCTTTTTTTAAAAAAAAAATTTAATTTCACTAAACACAAACATATCAAAAGTCAGTCAACATTTATCTTCTACTCATTTGTCAGTTTTATATACGAATTGATGAATGAAGACTCGTATTCCTGCACTGCTCTAGTCGTTCCACACTTCCAGTCGTTACTCTTTCTCCTTTTCTACGTACAATTATTTTGGACCCAAAAAGCCAGAAAACGAAGACACAAACACAAACATATCAGAAGTCAGTCAACATTTGTCTTCTACTCATTTGTCAGTTTTATATACGAATTGTTTTTGCATTGATAATTTTACAAAAATATTTTTATTAATTCTCCCACTCATTCAATTAAACGTATTAACTATTTTTATGAATATTATATTTTTGTTTAATATCTTTTAATAAAATATTAGAAGGATTTATAAAAAAACTTGTTAAAGAACATAATATTATTCTTATATATATATATATATATATATATATATATATATATATATATATATATATTAACTAGAGTGTGTTGTTAAAAAAAAAAAACTAAAGCATGTGACTCGTCATACATGAATAAATATTATTATATTTTTTATATCTATAAGAAATAAATATAAGTATAAAAACAACAACTCAAATATTTTACTCAATCATATATACCTTATTATTATAAATGCATGGTTTATACGGTAAAAGGATGTCGCAAGTAAAATGAAAAGAAAAATGAACGGTACACGAATAATCCAGAGCATAGATATTTGCAATGAAGTTACATCGGAAGACAAATTATTTAAGGAAAGAGTGATTCTTTAAATCATGATTGCTATGTATTTTACGGTACAAAATTAAAGAATATAATCATCGTGGCTATAAGTAAATTTCTTCTGGTAGGGCTTTAGCCCTTTACTCCTCCGAAAAAAAAAATCAGGTTTAAATATTTTAGTGAGTATTTCAAATCAATTTAATTTGAAAATGTCACACGTAGCTTTTTCTTTTTCTTTTTATTTTAAATCATTTTATTTCGTAGAACTCCGAGGAAATCAGGTGTAAACTTTTTCTTTTAAAACATTTTTTATATGTACATATAGATATGGATGTTTATATCATTTTTTTTTGTCTTAGATGAAAGATTAGATGAAAGATTATATATGTCTTTTAATCTATTGAATTAAAAATTAATCTCATTGGTTATTGAAAGTTAAATATAAATTTTTTTAAAATAAATCATTTTTTCATATGTAAATATAACGAGATTTTGCGTCAATATATTAATCCTATAGGTTTATACCATTTATTTTTAAATTAACTTTCATATATTTAAGTAAATAATTTCTTTTATCATATATTAGGGATTTAGTTAACATCGTTATGCTCGACTAGATAGAAAGAACAAAATTGATATAATTTTTAAAATTAAAGGAACAAATTAATTTTTTTATTAATAAAAATAGAAAATTAAACTAACTAAATAAAAAGAATAACCAAAAGAATAATTTAGTCTAATTTATACAAGTTGATGATAAATAAAATATTAACTTTATAAGAAAATGGAATATTTTAACGTAGATAAAAATATTAAACTAATATTTATTTAAGACACTAATATTGAAGTGGTCTAGTTTAGGTGGTTGAATAAAATATATAAGTGATTATAAATTCTTTCATGTTTGTTTTTTATTTTTACAAATAAAAAAGTAACATATGTAAAATAAATATTAGAGAAAAAACAATAACCATACCTTCGTAAATGAAAATATTTTTTTTTACTAACCGAAAAGTTTGTTAATACATATGTTCTATTACGAAGAATTTAATAAACCACTTCAATTAACTATATATTTTATATATTAATTTTCTCAATCACATATAACCTCAATAAGATAATTGACCATTAGTATTATTGATTTCAATAAATAAAAAGTACGTATATTATCTTAAAAATATTATGTACAATAAATTATTTATTTATAAACTGATAAAAACAAATTATTTTTTTTATATATTTTATTATAGAAATTGTATATTTTATTATTCCAAAAGTCTATACATCACACGAGTAACATTTAATTAGGACTAAATTTCTAAGCAAGTCTTTGAACAGTTTGAGAATTTTTAAATAGGTCTCTAACTGTATTTTTTCAATTTGAATCCCTATACTAAAAAATAATTCTTTGGAGTTAGGTTGTGGCAACTTGAAATCATTAGAAAATGATAATATATGAGGGTTTTTAAAAATTCTAATGATTCAATTAAAAAAATTACATGATTAACGACCTAATTCAAAAAATTAGTTTGGGACCTTTTTAAAAATTCTCTAATACTCAGAGACCTAGCTACTTAGTAATTTAACGGCCTAGTTATTAATTATTTTAAACTAATTATTACTTTTATATTATATATAAATCTAAGTCTTTATACTATAAAATAAAGATATATTCTGTTGTAATTTTTATTCACTTTACGGCATATGACTTACAAACGTTTAATATTTATTTTAATTTAATTTTTAGATTTATCCTTTTACATTAAAATGTGTTTTTAATTTCCTCCTTCAGATCAAAATTTTAATTATTTTTTAATTTTTACATTTAAATTTTATTTTGTATTTCTAATATTAAATACTTAAACTTTCAAATTAACTATTTTCAATTTTTACATGTTATTTAAAATACTTATAAAATTTTTGCTGAAAAATTCTTATTAGTTATTTATGTAGAGTTGATTTTTTTTAAAAAAAATTACGCTAGACTAAAATATAAATAAAAAAGTAATATTTTTATTGTTTTAAAATTTTTATATTAGTAGTTTTTTTATCTTAAATTTAATCTTGAAATGAGTTTTCTAAATGTAAATCATTTCACGTTAAATTAATTTTTAACTATTTTCATATATAATTTAGATATTTTAAAATTAATTTTACAATGCTAATTAGCTATTTTTTGCTACAAGACGACATAGAAATCAATCCTCGGTTGATGTATTACTTTTAATTATATCTTTCAAGTTGCTTGAGTGCTTTCAGCATGATTGTTAAACTATTTTAAAAGAAAATAAACTATGTAATCATTTTGTAGTTTCATTTAATTAATTTATTAATTTTATAATAATCATTTAAGAAATTATATTAATAATGATTTATGATCCTATGAGACTTTAATTTACACTCCCAATCATTTTTTTAGGAAATACACTTTCAATCATTAAACACATAAATTAACACCTACCATGTTAATACTAAATTAATACTCTAAAACTTATTGAATAATACATAGATGACTGCTTTTGAGTACTGTGGCCCCGTAGGTTGATGTATATCACATTACTATCAATTTTAAGTTGGTACATGTTCCACATTAACCACCACCATTA